>NW_027003584.1:38084-97170 GCF_036934945.1 Oncorhynchus masou masou
GTTAATGTGCATGGGTACAGGTTAGTAATGAGACTATATACAGGGGGTACCGGTACTGAGTCAATGTGGAGGCTATATACAGGGGTACCGGTACTGAGTCAATGTGGAGGCTATATACAGGGGGTACCGGTACTGAGTCAATGTGGAGGCTATATACAGGGGGTACCGGTACTGAGTCAATGTGGAGGCTATATACAGGGGGTACCGGTACAGAGTCAATGTGGAGGCTATATACAGGGGGTACCGGTACAGAGTCAATGTGCTGGGGTACAGGTTAGTAATGAGGCTATATACAGGGGGTATCGGTACTGAGTCAATGTGGAGGCTATATACAGGGGGTACCGGTACAGAGTCAATGTGGAGGCTATATACAGGGGGTATCGGTACAGAGTCAATGTGGAGGCTATATACAGGGTGTTACGGTACAGAGTCAATGTGGAGGCTATATACAGGGGGTACAGAGTCAATGTGGAGGCTATATACAGGGGGTACCGGTACAGAGTCAATGTGGAGGCTATATACAGGGGGTGCCGGTACTGAGTCAATGTGGAGGCTATATACAGGGGGTACCGGTACAGAGTCAATGTGCCGGGGTACAGGTTAGTAATGAGGCTATATACAGGGGGTACCGGTACAGAGTCAATGTGGAGGCTATATACAGGGGGTACCGGTACAGAGTCAATGTGGAGGCTATATACAGGGGGTACCGGTACAGAGTCAATGTGGAGACTATATACAGGGGGTACCAGTACAGAGTCAATGTGGAGGCTATATACAGGGGGTACCGGTACTGAGTAAATGTGGAGGCTATATACAGGGGGTACTGGTACAGAGTCAATGTGGAGGCTATATACAGGGGGTACTGGTACAGAGTCAATGTGGAGGCTATATACAGGGGGTACCGGTACAGAGTCAATGTGGAGGCTATATACAGGGGGTACTGGTACAGAGTCAATGTGGAGACTATATACAGGGGGTACTGGTACAGAGTCAATGTGGAGGCTATATACAGGGGGTACTGGTACAGAGTCAATGTGCGAGGGTACAGGTTAGAGGTCATTTGTACATGTAGGTGTGGATGAAGTGACTACGCATAGATCATAAACAGTGAGTGTAAAAACAAAAGGGGGGGGGTCAATCTAAACGGTGGCCATTTGAATAATTGCTGTGGTACCGCTTGCCGTGTGGTAGCAGAGAGAACAGTCTATGACTTGGTGTTCTGGTACCGCTTGCCGTGTGGTAGCAGAGAGAACAGTCTATGACTTGGTGTTCTGGTACCGCTTGCCGTGTGGTAGCAGAGAGAACAGTCTATGACTTGGTGTTCTGGTACCGCTTGCCGTGTGGTAGCAGAGAGAACAGTCTATGACTTGGTGTTCTGGTACCGCTTGCCGTGTGGTAGCAGAGAGAACAGTCTATGACTTGGTGTTCTGGTACCGCTTGCCGTGTGGTAGCAGAGAGAACAGTCTATGACTTGGTGTTCTGGTACCGCTTGCCGTGTGGTAGCAGAGAGAACAGTCTATGACTTGGTGTTCTGGTACCGCTTGCCGTGTGGTAGCAGAGAGAACAGTCTATGACTTGGTGTTCTGGTACCGCTTGCCGTGTGGTAGCAGAGAGAACAGTCTATGACTTGGTGTTCTGGTACCGCTTGCCGTGTGGTAGCAGAGAGAACAGTCTATGACTTGGTGTTCTGGTACCGCTTGCCGTGTGGTAGCAGAGAGAACAGTCTATGACTTGGTGTTCTGGTACCGCTTGCCGTGTGGTAGCAGAGAGAACAGTCTATGACTTGGTGTTCTGGTACCGCTTGCCGTGTGGTAGCAGAGAGAACAGTCTATGACTTGGTGTTCTGGTACCGCTTGCCGTGTGGTAGCAGAGAGAACAGTCTATGACTTGGTGTTCTGGTACCGCTTGCCGTGTGGTAGCAGAGAGAACAGTCTATGACTTGGTGTTCTGGTACCGCTTGCCGTGTGGTAGCAGAGAGAACAGTCTATGACTTGGTGTTCTGGTACCGCTTGCCGTGTGGTAGCAGAGAGAACAGTCTATGACTTGGTGTTCTGGTACCGCTTGCCGTGTGGTAGCAGAGAGAACAGTCTATGACTTGGTGTTCTGGTACCGCTTGCCGTGTGGTAGCAGAGAGAACAGTCTATGACTTGGTGTTCTGGTACCGCTTGCCGTGTGGTAGCAGAGAGAACAGTCTATGACTTGGTGTTCTGGTACCGCTTGCCGTGTGGTAGCAGAGAGAACAGTCTATGACTTGGTGTTCTGGTACCGCTTGCCGTGTGGTAGCAGAGAGAACAGTCTATGACTTGGTGTTCTGGTACCGCTTGCCGTGTGGTAGCAGAGAACAGTCTATGACTTGGTGTTCTGGTACCGCTTGCCGTGTGGTAGCAGAGAGAACAGTCTATGACTTGGTGTTCTGGTACCGCTTGCCGTGTGGTAGCAGAGAGAACAGTCTATGACTTGGTGTTCTGGTACCGCTTGCCGTGTGGTAGCAGAGAGAACAGTCTATGACTTGGTGTTCTGGTACCGCTTGCCGTGAGGTAGCAAAGAGAACAGTCTATGACTTGATGACTGGAGTCTCTGACCATTTTTTGGGCTTTCCCCTGACACCGCCTGGTATAGAGGTCCTTGATGGAAGGAAGCTTGGCCCCAGTGATGTACTCTGGCTGTACGTATCGCCTTACGGTCGGATGCCAAGCAGGCAGTGATGCAGTGATGCCACCGGTAAGGATGGTCTCGATGGTGTAGAACTTTTTGAGGATCTCAGGACCATTGCCAAATCTTTTCAGTCTCCTGAGGGGGATAGTGCTTTGCCTCCACAACTTTAATATAATTTAAAAAAAAACGTTTTGCCCCTTTTTCTCCCCAATTTCGTGATATCCAATTGGTAGTTACAGTCTTGTCACATCGCTGCAACTCCCGTACGGACTAGGGAGAGGCGAAGGTCGAGAGCCACGCGTCCTCCGAAACACAACTCAGCCAAGCCACACTGCTTCTTGACACACTGCTCACTTAACCTGGAAGCCAGTCGCACCAATGTGTTGGAGAAAACACTGTACAACTAGTGATCATGTCAGCGTGCACTGAGCCCAGCCTGCCACAAGGAGTTGCTAGAGTGTGATGGGACAAAGACATCCCGGCCACCAATCCCTCCCCAAACCCGGACGACGCTGGTCCAATTGTGCACCGCTTCACAGGTCTCCCTTTCGCGGCCCGGGATCGAAGCTGGCTAAGTATTGATGCCTCAAGCACTGCAATGCAGTGTCTTAGTTCTTCACAACTTTGTTGGTGTGTTTGGGCCATGATTTGGGTTATGTGGACACCAAGGAACTTAAAACTCTCGACCCGCTACACTACAGCTTTGTCGATGTGAATGGGGGTGTGTTTGGCCCTCCTTTTTCTGTAGTCCACGGTTGTTATCCTGGTAGCACCACACTACCAGGTCTCTGTCTCATCGTTGTCTGTGATCAGGCCTACAACAGTTGGGTCATCAGCAAACTTGATGGTGTTGGAGTCGTGCCTGGCCACGCAGTCGTGGATGAACAGGAAATGCAGGAGGGGACTAAGCATGCATCCCTGGGGGGCCTCCATGGCAGATGTGTTGTTGCCTACCATTACCACCTGGGGGTGGCCCATCAACAAGTCCAGGATCCAGGGTCCTTAGCGTATTTATGAGGTTCGTGGGCACCATGGTGTTGAACGCTGAGCTGTGTGTGTGTGTAAACCCATCAATGAACAGCTGAACAGCATTCTCACATAGGTGTTCCTTTTGTCCAGGTGGGAAAAGGCAGTGTGGAGTGCGAATGAGATTGCGTCATCTGTGGATCTGTTGGTGCGGTATCCGAATTGGAGTGGGTCTAGGGTTTTTGGGAGGATGGTATTGATGTGAGCCATGAAGGCTATTCCATTAGAGATTACGTCATCTGTGGATCTGTTGGGGCAGTATGCCAATTGGAGTGGGTCTAGGGTTTATGGGATGATGGTGTTGATGTGAGCCATGAAGGCTATTCCACGCGAGAAATTGCCAAGAAACTGAAGATCTTGTACAAGTACAACACTGTGTACTACTCCCTTCACAGAATAGTGCAAACTGGCTCTAACCAGAATAGAAAGAAGAGTGGGAGGCCCCGGTGCACAACTGAGCAAGACGACAAGTACATTAGAGTATGAAGTTTGAGAAACAGACGCCTCAAAAGTCCTCAACTGGCAGCTTCATTAAATTGTACCCGCAAAACACCAGTCTCAACGTCAACAGTGAAGAGGTGACTCCAGGATGCTGGCCTTCTAGGTACACAGAATAGTCCAAACTAGAGTTTTCAAAGAAAAAGCCATATCTCAGACTGGCCAATAAAAAGAAAAGATTAAGATGGGAAAAAGAACACAGACACAGGACAGAGGAACTCTGCCTAGAAGGACAGCATCCCGGAGTCGCCTCTTCACTGTTTCACTGCTAAAGGTGCTTCAACACACTGACTAAAGGGTCTGAACACTCTTTTTTTACATTTACAAACATTTTTAAAAACCTATTTTTGCATTGTCAGTATGGGGTATTGATGAAACGAAAGAAGAAAAAAAATGTAATTTTACTATTTTACAATTTTATAATAAACTCTAACATCACATAACGGGGGAAAAGTCAGACAATATTGTTATTATTTCTTTATTAGAATTGTTTTTTTAAAACTTTTATTAAATTAAAATTTTAAAATTCTAGTATTTTTACTTGTTGTTTTTTTTACTTGTTTTTTTAAATTCTAGTATTTTTTTGTATATCGACAATTAACAACATTTTGAAAAAGGGGGCTTGAATACTTTCAGAAGTGAGGATTACACTACATAAAAATACAAAATGAACTTTCAAAGACACTAGAACAGGGTGGATAAAAACATAACAAAATACTGAACTTAATTTTGATGAAAAAAAATGATATGTACCTTGTTTTGGAGAAATGAACTCTGGAACTCTGGTATCTGAAAACAAACAAACAGAAAAAAATAACTTTGTTATTTACATATTTGATACTGCTCCGTTCTAACCATGAGTCTGTTCATAATGTTTTGTACACTCAGAGTATATTATGTGAGTGAGTATATATGTAAATACAGCTGAAGTCGGAAGTTTACACACCCTTAGGTTGGAGTCATTAAAACTCATTTTTCAACCACTCCACAAAATTTCTTGTTAACAAACTATAGTTTCGGGCAAGTTGGTTAGGACATCTACTGTGCATGACACAAGTCATTTTTCCAACTATTGTTTACAGACAGATTATTTCACTTATAATTCACTGTATCACAATTCCAGTGGGTCAGAAGTTTACATACACTAGGTTGACTGTGCCTTTAAAGAGCTTGGAAAATTCCAGAAAATGATCTCATGACTTTAGAAGCTTCTGATAGACATCATTTGAGTCAATTGGAGGTGTACCTGGGGATGTATTTCAAGGCCTACCTTTAAACTCAGTGCCTCTTTGCTTGACATCATGGGAAAATCATACCGCTCAGGAAGGAAACGCGTTCAATCTCCTAGAGATGAATGTACTTTGGTGCTAAAAGTGCAAATCAATCCCAGAAGAACAGCAAAGGACCTTGTGAAGATGCTGGAGGAAACAGGAACAAAAGTATCTATATCCACAGTAAAATGAGTCCTATATCGACATAACCTGAAAGGCCGCTCAGCAAGGAAGAAGCCACTGCTCCTTTGACTCATTGACTCTTTGTTTGACATCATGGGAAAGTCAAAAGAAATCAGCCAAGACTTCAGAAAAAAAAATTGTAGACCTCCACAAGTCTGGTTCATCCATGGGAGCAATTTCCAAACGCCTGAAGGTACCATATTAATCTGGACAAACAATAGTATGCAAGTATCAACACCATGGGACCACGAAGCCGTCATACCACTCAGGAAGGAGATGCGTTCTGTCTCCTAGAGATGAATGTACTTTGGTGCGAAAAGTGCAAATCAATCCCCAAACAACAGCAAAGGACCTTGTGAAGATGCTGGAGATAACAGGTACAAAAGTATCTATATGCACAGTAAAACGAGTCCTACATCGACACAACCTGAAAGGCCGCTCAGCAAGAAGCCACTGATCCAAAACTGCCATTAAAAAAGCCAGACTACGGTTTCCAACTGCACATGGGGACAAAGATCGTACTTTTTGGAGAAATGTCCTCTGGTCTGATGAAACAAAAATAGAATTGTTTGGTCATAATGACCATCGTTATGTTTGGTGGAAAAAGGGGGAGGCTTGCAAATCAAAAAAACACCGTGAAGCACGGGGGTGGCAGCATCATGTTGTGGGGGTGCTTTGCTGCAGGAGGGACTGGTGCACTTCACAAAATAGATGGCATCATGAGGCTGGAAATTATGTATATATTTTTAGGCAACGTCTAAAGACATCAGTCGGGAAGTTAAAGCTTGGTCACAAATTGGTCTTCCAAATGGACAATTACCCCAAGCATACATCCAAAATTGTGGCAAAATGGCTTAAGGATAACAAAGTCAAGGTACTGGAGTGGCCATCACAAAGCCCTGACCTCAATCCTATAGAAAATTTGTGAGCAGAACTGAAATAGCATGTTCGAGCAAGGAGGTCTACAAACCTGACTCAGTTACACCAGCTCTGTCAGGAGAAATGGGCCAAAAATTCACCCAACTTATTGTGGGAAGCTTGTGGAAGGCTACTTGAAATTCTTGACCCAAGTTAAACAATTTAAAGGCAATGCTACCAAATACTAATTGAGTGTATGTAAACTTCTGACCCACTGGGAATGTGATGAAAGAAATAAAAGCTGAAATAAATTATTCTCTCTACTATTATTCTGACATTTCACATTCTTAAAATAAAGTGGTGATCCTAACTGACCTAAGACAGGGAATTTTTAAGGGAAGGGAAGTTTAAATGTATTTGGTTAAGGTGTATGTAAACTTCCGACTTCAACTGTCTATATATAAAAAGTGTTATACAAATATAAATATTTTTGAGATTTTTTCAAAGTAGCCACCCTTTGCCTTGATGACAGCTTTGCACATTCTCTCAACCAGCATCATAAAGTAGTCACCTGGAATGCATTTCAATTAACAGGTGTGCCTTGTTAAAAGTTAAGCACGGAGGAGGAGGTGTGATGGTGCTTTGATGGTGACACTGATAAGGCTGATAATTCAAGGCACGCTTAACCAGCATGGCTACCACAGCATTCTGCAGCGATACACCATCCCATCTGGTTTGCGCTTAGTGGGACTATCATTTGTTTTCAACAGGACAATGACCCAACACACCTCCAGGCTGTGTAAGGGCTATTTGACCAAGAAGGAGAGTGATAGAGTGCTGTATCAGATAACCTGGCCTCCACAATCCCTGACCTCAACCCAATTGAGGTGGTTTGGAATGAGTTGGACTGCAGAGTGAAGGAAAAGCAGCCAGCAAGTGCTCAGCATATGTGGGAACTCCTTCAAGACTGTTGGAAAACATTCCAGGTGAAGCTGGTTGAGAGAATGCCAAGAGTGTGCAAAGGGTGGCTACTTTGAAGAATCTCAAATATAAAATATATATTTTGATTTGTTTAACACTTTTTTGGTTACTACATGATTCCATATGTGTTCTTTCATAGTTTTGATGACTTCCCTATTATTCTACAGTGTAGAAAATAGTAAAAATAAAGAAAAACCCTTGAAAAAAGTAGGTGTGTCCATATAGTATATAGTTAGATTCTAACCATGAGTCTTCCCATGTGATCCACTGCGGCCAACTACTGTGGAAACAGGAGAAATATATTAGGAGACTGTGTGTGTGTGTGTGTGTGTGTGTGTGTGTGTGTGTGTGTGTGTGTGTGTGTGTGTGTGTGTGTGCGTGTGTGTGTGTGTGTGTGTGTGTGTGTGTGTGTGTGTGTGTGTGTGTGTGTGTGTGTGTGTGTGTGTGTGTGTGTGTGTGTGTGTGTGTGTGTGTGTGTAAACCCACCAGGTTTAGTGATGTGTTTGCTCATCTCGTCCTCTCCTCCCAGACAGTCCATCATACCGTCCTCTACAGCGTCTTTGGACAAGCACACTCACACACACACACCAGAACACACACACCACACACTGCACGCTGACACACACACACAGACACACACACACACACACACACACACACACACACACACACACACACACACACACACACACACACACACACACACACACACGCACACGCACACAGAGATAGAGGGTTACACACACACACACACACACACACACACACACACACACACACACACACACACACACACACACACACACACACACACACACACACACACACACACACACACACACACACACACACACACACACACACACACACACACACACACACACACACACACACACACACACACACACACAGATAGAGGGTTACACACACATTACAGAGTGGGAAATGTGGTTCAGTGTGTGTGTGTGTATGTGTGTGTGTGTGTGTGTGTGTGTGTGTGTGTGTGTGTGTGTGTGTGTGTGTGTGTGTGTGTGTGTGTGTGTGTGTGTGTGTGTGTGTGTGTGTGTTACATACCTGTGCAGCACATCTCATCACTCCTGTCTCCGCAGTGGTCCACTCCATCACACGTCTGTTCCAACGACACACACTTGTCGTTGACGCACCTGAACTCACACGCCGACCGCTCTGGGTGACCAATGGGGAGAGAGCCACACTCAGTCAAAAGACAACCAATAGGAGACAGGAATCAATCAATTGGATCAATCAAAATGATTCAGAGTCACAGTCACAGTCAAGACCTTCGGGCTTGTGGTAACATGTTGCCGTGGCGACCTTGTCGTCGCGGCCGAGAGGAGTTCTGTCGGAGAAGGAACACTCGGTGAGGCTGTTCTCGTATCCTTGACAGAGAATGCTGACACAGTGGTTTGCACCGGGGGACTTTATGGTTTTATAGAGCACCGAGCTGGCCTCCTTCGCTCCCCTAGAGACACACACACAGGCACACACAGGCACACACACACACGCAAGCACAGACACACGCAGGCACAGACACACGCAGACACAGACACACGCAGACACAGGCCCACACTTACAAAATATGTAATAAGCAGTGTGTGTGTGCCGGTGTGTGTGTCAGTGCCTGTTTGTGTGTGTGTTTCTCTGTGTGTGTGTGTGTGTGTGTGTGTTTCGGTGTGTGTGTGTGTGTGTGTGTTTCTGTGTGTGTGTGTGTTTCTGTGTGTGTGCCGGTGTGTGTGTCAGTGCCTGTGTGTGTGTGTGTTTCTGTGTGTGTGTGTGTGTGTGTGTGTGTGTGTGTGTGTGTGTGTGTGTGTTTCTGTGTGTGTGTGTGTGTGTGTGTGTGTGTATGTGTGTGTTCTTACCACGGACTCTTCTCATAACAGGCTACGTTAGCCGCAGCCATGTTCCAGTTGGATCCTCCTCTTCCTCCGACTCCACACACTAGCAGCTTCCCTCGAATGGGTAACACAATACTGACCACACCGGTCTCTTCATCTATACTGGTCTGGGCCTTGATACTGTCTGGAGGGAGGGGCGACATTAAAATACAACAAGATTACTCATTTTCCATCCTGATCATACTGGTCTGGCCTTGATACTGTCTTTTGGTCTGTCTCCCTGTTTGTCTCCCTGTTTGTCTCCCTGTTTGTCTCCCTGTCTGTCTGTCTCCCTGTCTGTCTGTCTGTCTCCCTATCTGTCTGTATCCCTGTCTGTCTGTATCCCTGTCTGTCTGTCTCCTTGTCTGCCTGTCTGTCTGCCTGTCTCACTGTCTGTCTCCCTGTTTGTCTGTCTCCCTGTCTGTCTGTCTGTCTGTCTCCCTATCTGTCTGTATCCCTGTCTGTCTGTCTCCTTGTCTGCCTGTCTGTCTGCCTGTCTCACTGTCTGTCTCCCTGTTTGTCTGTCTCCGTGTCTGTCTGGCTCCCTGTCTGGCTCCCTGTCTGGCTCCCTGTCTGGCTCCCTGTCTGGCTCCATGTCTGTCTGGCTCCATGTCTGCCTCCATGTCTGCCTCCCTGTTTGTCTCCCTGTCTGTCTGTCTCCCTGTCTGTCTGTCTCCCTGTCTGTCTGTCTGTCTCCCTGTCTCTCTGTCTTCCTGTCTGTCTCCCTGTTTGTCTGTCTCTGTGTCTGTCTGTCTCCGTGTCTGTCTGTCTGTCTGTCTCCCTGTCTGTCTCCGTGTCTGTCTGTCTCATTGTCTGTCCCCCTGTCTGTCTGTCTGTCTGTCTGTCTGTCTGTCTGTCTGTCTGTCTCCGTGTCTGTCTTCCTGTTTGTCTGTCTGTCTCCCTGTCTGTCTGTCTCCCTGTCTGTCTGTCTCCATGTCTGTCTGTCTCCCTGTCTGTCTGTCTCCCTGTCTGTCTCCCTGTCTGTCTTCCTGTTTGTCTTCCTGTTTGTCTGTCTGTCTGTCTGTCTGTCTGTCTGTCTGTCTGTCTGTCTGTCTTCCTGTCTGTCTCCCTGTTTGTCTGTCTCTGTGTCTGTCTGGCTCCCTGTCTGTCTCCGTGTCTGTCTCCGTGTCTGTCTGTCTAATTGTCTGTCTGTCTGTCTCCCTGTCTGTCTGTCTCCTTGTCTGTCTGTCTGTCTGTCTCCGTGTCTGTCTTCCTGTTTGTCTGTCTGTCAGTCTGTCAGTCTGTCTGTCTCCCTGTCTGTCTGTCTCCCTGTCTGTCTCCCTGTTTGTCTGTCTCTGTGTCTGTTTGTCTCCGTGTCTGTCTGGCTCCGTGTCTGTCTGGCTCCCTGTCTGTCTCCTTGTCTGTCTCCGTGTCTGTCTGTCTCATTGTCTGTCTGTCTGTCTCCCTGTCTGTCTGTCTGTCTGTCTGTCTGTCTGTCTGTCTGTCTCCGTGTCTGTCTTCCTGTTTGTCTGTCTGTCTCCCTGTCTGTCTCCCTGTCTGTCTTCCTGTTTGTCTGTCTGTCAGTCTGTCAGTCTGTCAGTCTGTCTGTCTGTCTGTCTCCATGTCTGTCTGTCTCCCTGTCTGTCTTCCTGTTTGTCTGTCTGTCTGTCTGTCTGTCTGTCTGTCTGTCTGTCTGTCTGTCTGTCTGTCTGTCTGTCTGTCTGTCTGTCTGTCTGTCTGTCTGTCTGTCTGTCTGTCTATCTCCATGCCTGTCTGTGGCTGTGTCTAAATGTGTTAGTTACCTTTAGAGCAGCCCTCTCCTCCAAAGTGTGACATGATAGGTTGTTTAGTCCGACAGGAGACAGCCATAGCCTGGCAGTAAGACAGATAGGTCCTTCCATCGTGCCCACACACCTGAGCCATGCCATCCTTCGGACACAGGTAGGGCAGCTTACACACACACCTGGTGACAGACAGACACACACAGCTGGTGACAGACAGACACACACACCTGGTGACACACACACCTGGTGACACACACACCTGGTGACACACACACACCTGGTGACAGACAGAAACACACACCTGGTGACACACACACACACCTGGTGACACACACACATACCTGATGACACACACACCTGGTGACACACACACCTGGTGACACACACACCTGGTGACACACACACACACCTGGTGACTCACACACCTGGTGACACACACACCTGGTGACTCACACACCTGGTGACACACACACCTGGTGACAGACAGACACACACACCTGGTGACACACACACACACCTGGTGACACACACACCTGGTGACACACACACCTGGTGACACACACACCTGGTGACAGACAGACACATACACCTGGTGACACACACACCTGGTGACAGACAGACACACATACCTAGTGACATACAGACAGACGTACACACACACACCTGGTGACACACACACACACACCCGGTGACACACACACACACACACCTGTTGACAGACACACACACACACACAAACACACCTGGAGACAGAGACAGGTTAAACACACACCTGGTGACACAGACAGGTTAAACACACACCTGTATATCGTTTAGACTAGTATAGCCCAAAATTATTGTAATAATTGCTCTTTAATCTCTTGACCAATGAAAATGCTGAGGGAATACAGTGTTGTTTCTACTATTCACTGGTTGGCTAACGTCTAACAGGGACACTGAAGTCTGATGCAGAGGTCTTGTACATCTCTGTAGTCACTATTTGAGCTGGGAAATAGGCTACCGTTGTAGCTACGCACGCACACACACACACACGCACACACACACACACACACACACACACACACACACACACACACACACACACACACACACACACACACACACACACACGATCATTACCTTCCCTCCATACAGCGCATCCATGGGGGACAGAAGACCCGATGGCAGGACAGACGTGTGTACTTCTGATCCAGACATTCTTCTGGTCCAAGGTACTGGTCAGTACGGGTGATGGTGGTGGGGGCAGGGGTGATGGTGGTGGGGGCAGGGGTGATGGTGGTGGGGGCAGGGGTGATGGTGGTGGGGGCAGGGGTGATGGTCGTGGGGGCAGGGGTGGTTGCCCGATATTTGGGAAATTTAATGTTCTTTGATGAAACTTGCACCTCAGGATTGCTCCCCTGGGAAGAGGTTAGAGGTCAGAGATCAGAGTTTAGAGATGGAGCCTCAGTTGGTATGATATCTGAGATACAGGTAATATTATACAGGAGATACAGGTCATATTATATAGGAGATACAGTCATATTATACAGGAGATACAGGTCATATTATACAGGAGATACAGGTCATATTATACAGGAGATACAGGTCATATTATATAGGAGATACAGGTCATATTATACAGGAGATACAGGTCATATTATACAGGAGATACAGGTCATATTATATAGGAGATACAGGTCATATTATATAGGAGATACAGGTCATATTATACAGGAGATACAGGTCATATTATACAGGAGATACAGGTCATATTATACAGGAGATACAGGTCATATTATACAGGAGATACAGGTCATATTATATAGGAGATACAGGTCATATTATATAGGAGATACAGGTCATATTATATAGGAGATACAGGTCATATTATACAGGAGATACAGGTCATATTATACAGGAGATACAGGTCATATTATACAGGAGATACAGGTCATATTATACAGGAGATACAGGCCATTCTATACAGGAGATACAGGTCATATTATACAGGAGATACAGGTCATATTATACAGGAGATACAGGTCATATTATACAGGAGATACAGGTCATATTATACAGGAGATACAGGTCATATTATACAGGAGATACAGGTCATATTATATAGGAGATACAGGTCATATTATACAGGAGATACAGGTCATATTATACAGGAGATACAGGTCATATTATACAGGAGATACAGGTCATATTATAGGAGATACAGGTCATATTATACAGGAGATACAGGTCATATTATACAGGAGATACAGGTCATATTATACAGGAGATACAGGTCATATTATACAGGAGATACAGGTCATATTATACAGGAGATACAGGTCATATTATACAGGAGATACAGGTCATATTATACAGGAGATACAGGTAATATTATACAGGAGATACAGGTCATATTATATAGGAGATACAGGTCATATTATACAGGAGATACAGGTCATATTATACAGGAGATACAGGTCATATTATACAGGAGATACAGGTCATATTATACAGGAGATACAGGTACAGGTCATATTATACAGGAGATACAGGTCATATTATATATAGGAGAGATACAGGTCATATTATACAGGAGATACAGGTCATATTATACAGGAGATACAGGTCATATTATATAGGATATACAGGTCATATTATATATTATACAGGAGATACAGGTCATATTATACAGGAGATACATCATATTATACAGGTCATATTATACAGGAGATACAGGTCATATTATACAGGAGATACAGGTCATATTATACAGGAGATACAGGTCATATTATACAGGAGATACAGGTCATATTATACAGGAGATACAGGTCATATTATACAGGAGATACAGGTCATATTATACAGGAGATACAGGTCATATTATACAGGAGATACAGGTCATATTATACAGGAGATACAGGTCATATTATACAGGAGATACAGGTCATATTATACAGGAGATACAGGCCATTCTATACAGGAGATACAGCTCGCAGGTGTGTGTGTGTGTGTGTGTGTGTGTGTGTGTGTGTATGATAATGGGGTGTAACATACCGTAGCAGGGTATGTGATGTGTAGAACTCCTAGTAGCAATATTGTCAACGCTGTCTTCTTCCCCATGGTGACTCCTGACGGACTAACCAACTAGCCTGCCTGAATACACAATGTGTTTCTCTCTCTGTCTCTCTCTGGGACATTGATCATTCATCAATCATTACCCTCATCTGTCAATGTGGACCAACACACACACACACACAGTGTGTGTGTGTGTGCGTGTGTGTGCCTGTGTGAGTTTCGGAAGTCCAGCCCAGTTGTTCCAGTAACTGACAAAACACACGCAAACCCACACACAAACAAACACACACACACACACACACACACACACACACACACACACACACACACACACACACACACACACACACACACACACACACGCACACGCACACGTTGTCTTCCTCTGCCTTCTAAACATTCTAAACATTCTAAAAACATTCTAAACGTAAAGCACATTGTCTGTCTTCCTCTGCATTCTAAACATTCTACACATTCAATACGTAAAGCATATTGTCAGGACCCGGTTACGAACCCGGGTCTCCGGAGTGAGAAACAGTCACTTAACCAACTGAGCCACGAATAGTCAGCAGAACCCAGAAGATGAGGCAGACACAGCAGTACTTGAGACGGTGTATTTAATAAAGTAAAAAGTGAAGTCCTTCAGGAAAACATGTAACTCCACAACCTCAAAAGGAATTCCACAAGAACAAGGTAATCCACAAGGTAATCCTCCAAGACAAAAAGGTAAATCCACAAGGTGGTAGGTAAAGCATAAAAAGCCTCAAAAGATACTCAAAAATAAATAAACAAGAACAAAAAACAAAATTCCACAAGAGCGTCCACCGGGATCAACAAGAGTACACAGAATACTAGGGCTGGGTGCTAACATACAAACACAGAGCAAAGAACTGAGGGAAACTAAGGGTTTAAATACAATCAGGGAAAACGAGGCACAGGTGCAAATAATAATGGGGATCAAGGGAAAGCAAAAGGTCAAAAAGCACAATGGGGGCATCTAGTGACCAAAAACCGGAACAACCCTGGCCAAATCCTGACAGAATCCCCCTAGGAACGGCTCCTGACGTTCCTACCAGCTCTCTCGGGGTGGAGGGCCCTGAACTGACGAATGAGGTCAGGGTCCAGTATGTCTTTGGCAGGAACCCAGGAGCGCTCCTCGGGACCGTAGCCTTCCCAGTCCACCAGATACTGCCAGGACCGCCTCACCCGGCGGGAATCCAGTATCCGATGGACGGTATAAGCCGGCTGGCCTCCAATGACACGAGGCGGAGGGGGAGGTCTGTCTGCCGGGACAAGGGGAGAAAAAACAACAGGTTTTAATAAGGAAATGTGAAACGTGGGATTAATCTTAAGGGATCTGGGTAAGTGTAGGCGATAAGAAACTGGGTTAACTCTCCTGGCAACCTTAAAGGGACCAATGTATCTTTGGGACAGCTTGCGAGACTCCACCCGTAGTGGTAAGTCTCTTGTGGAGAACCAGACTCTCTGGCCGGGGCACAGGGTAGGCCCGGGACGGCGACGTCTGTTGGCTTGTTGTTGGTACCTCTGTGAGGAACGCATAAGATTAAGACGGGTCTTCCTCCACATAAGCCGACAGCGTCTGACGAACTTCAAGGCTGAAGGCACTCTGACTTCTGTCTCCTGGTCCGGGAACAATGGAGGGGCATAGCCAAACTGACACTCGTGCGGGGACATACCAGTGGAGGAGGAGCGCAAGGTGTTGTGCGCGTATTCGGCCCAAACAATAAAGGGCGACCATGTGGACGGGTTGTTACGAGTCATACATCGGAGGATGGTTTCCAGCTCTTGATTCATCCTCTCTGTTTGGCCGTTGGACTCCGGATGGTACCCTGAAGATAGACTGGCAGAAGCTCCCATGAGTTGGCAGAAGGCCTTCCAAAACCTTGAGGCGAACTGGGGACCTCTGTCAGAAACCATATCTTGAGGAATGCCGAAGACTCGAAACACATGATTAATTACCAACTCAGCCGTTTCCTTGGCAGAAGGTAACATAGTCAGAGGGACGAACCTGGCCGCCTTTGAAAACCTGTCGATTATGACTAGGATAGTAGTATTGCCATGGGATGGAGGAAGGCCAGTAATAAAGTCCAATGAGATATGGGACCAGGGTCTGTGGGGAACAGGTAAAGGGTGAAGGAGTCCTTGAGGGCGGAGGTGAGAAGATTTGCCCTGGCAGCACACGGGGCAGGCATTGACGAAAGTGGCAACGTCTTCTCTTATGGTAGGCCACCAGAACTTACGCTGGATGAACTCCAAGGTGCGACCTACGCCCGGGTGACAGGTGAGGCGAGAGGAGTGCCCCCACAGAAGGACCTGAGTCCTCACTGCCTTGGGGACAAACAACCGATTGGCAGGACCTCCTTTCGGGTCCGGTTCGATAGCTTGAGCTCGTCTCACGGTATCCTCAACTTGCCACGAGATCGGAGCCACGATCTTAGCAGCAGGAAGGACAGGCATGTCCGTGTCATCTCGAATGGCAGGAGCGTAGACTCGGGACAGGGCATCCGGTTTGAGATTCTTCGACCCGGGCCGATAGGTGAGGATAAACTGGAATCGATTGAAGAAAAGAGACCATCTAGCTTGTCTAGAGTTCAACCGCTTCGCCTGCTGGATATACTCCAGATTTTTGTGGTCCGTAAGCACTTGAAAAGGGTGAGAAGCCCCCTCGAGCCAGTGTCTCCATTCCTTCAATGCCATCTTAACCGCTAGGAGTTCACGATCCCCCACATCGTAGTTCCTCTCAGCCGGGGTAAGCCGGTGTGAGAAGAAAGCGCACGGATGAAGCTTCTTGTCTTCACCCCTCTGAGACAGGACAGCTCCAACACCAACCTCTGATGCGTCTACCTCCACCACAAACGGTTCATCCGTAGTCGGTAGTATCAGGATGGGAGCAGAGAGGACGCGCTGCTTGAGTCCTTGAAAGGCCGTCTCAGCTTCTCTTCCCCACAAAAACCTAGCATTGCCACGCTTGGTTAAAGCTGAGAGAGGGGCTGCCACCAAGCTGAAGTTCTTGATGAACTTGCGGTAAAAGTTTGTGAAGCCCAGGAAACGCTGAACTTCCTTAACGGATTTGGGAGTGGGCCAATCCGCTACCGCCCCTACCTTCCTGGGGTCCATTTGGACTCGACTGGGTTCCACTACAAATCCCAGGAATTGTACTCGGGATGAATGGAATTCACATTTTTCCGGCTTAACGTACAGATGGCTGTCTAGGAGGCGTTTGAGTACTTGTCTGACATGCTTTGTGTGTTCTTGAAGGGAGCTCGAAAAGATGAGGATGTCATCCAAGTAAACAAAAACAAATATGTTAAGCATATCCCTAAGCACATCGTTTATGAGCGCTTGGAACACCGCTGGGGCGTTGGTCAGGCCGAAGGGCATCACCAAGTATTCATAGTGACCAGTAGGCGTGTTGAAAGCGGTCTTCCACTCGTCACCAGGTCTGATCCGCACAAGATGGTATGCGTTCCGCAGGTCAAGCTTAGTGAAAACAACTGCTTCCTGGAGCAGCTCGAAGGCTGTGGCCATAAGGGGTAGCGGGTAACGGTTACGGACGGTTATGGCATTGAGTCCCCGGTAGTCGATGCAAGGACGTAATCCACCGTCTTTCTTGGCCACAAAGAAAAACCCTGCTCCCGCCGGGGAGGTGGATGGACGCATGAGGCCTGCTTCCAGAGCGTCCTTGATGTAGGTATCCATAGCAGCTCGTTCGGGTGGAGATAGGGAAAAGATCCGACCCCTGGGGGGCAAGTGCCCGGAAACAGGTCGATGGGGCAATCGTAAGGTCTATGGGGTGGTAGCATGGTGGCCCTCTGTTTGCTAAACACCAGTTTGAGGTCATGGTAACACTCGGGAACTCGGGTCAGGTCGATGGATTCTAAAGACTCGGGAGTAGAACTCGGGGAATTCGGGAAAATACAAGTAGCTTGGCACGTAGGACCCCACTGCTCGATAGTGCCCACAGACCAGTCGATGTGAGGGTTATGGCTGAGAAGCCAGGGGTATCCAAGGACGAGAGGGAACTCGGAACAGGAGATCAAATGAAAGTTCATCAATTCCTGGTGTTGTGAAACTGAAAGTCGCAAGGAGGTAGTGACATGAGTGACAAGTCCAGATCCCAAAGGGCTTCCATCCAATGTAGTAACCCTCATGGGGTCACTTAGAGGTTCAGAGGGAACGCCATTCTCCTTCGCCCAGACACCATCCATGAAGTTACCTGCGGCTCCAGAGTCTACCAAGGCTTGAAGGTGAAGCTTGTGGTTGTCCCAGCAAAGGGTGACTGGAATGAGCAGACGGGAGTTGGACGGATGGGAGGAGGTTATGTTTCCCGTTACAGTTCCCCCCGGTCTGTACGGGACAGAGCGTTTCCCTGGAGCCCGGGACACGTGGAACGGAAATGGCCCGGGTTTGCCGCAATATAGACAGCGTCGCTCCCTATTCCGGCGGTCTCTCAGCCTGGGAGATGCGTCCAATCTGCATGGGTTCCGGTGGAGCCAGCGAGGATAAAGGTGGGAACTCGGAGCTGGGACTGATAGGGGCTAGAGGTCTACGGTTGAGTTCTCTCTCTCTCAGACGCTGGTCAATGCGTGAGGCCAACTTGATCAGGGACTCGAGATTGTCCGGTGGTTCCCGAGTGGCCAGTTCATCTTGGATAGTGTCGGAAAGGCCTTTCAGAAAGCACACCGTGAGCGCCTCGTTGTTC
This sequence comes from Oncorhynchus masou masou, assembly GCF_036934945.1. NCBI lineage: Eukaryota > Metazoa > Chordata > Actinopteri > Salmoniformes > Salmonidae > Oncorhynchus > Oncorhynchus masou. The sequence continues at coordinate 56,950 of NW_027003584.1, forward strand.
CAGCCACTCGCTGCTGCCACCGTGCGGAACTGGATGGCATAGTCCGTCACGCTGCGCCGACCTTGGTGGAGAGTCAGGAGCTGTTTGGCTGAGTCAGAACCACTGCTTAGGCCTTGAAACACTCGTTTGAATTCCTCAGCAAAGGCAGAGTAGCTGGCACAGCAGGAACTATGGGCATCCCACACAGCAGTAGCCCAGGCCAGGGCTTTTTCTGACAGCAGGGTGATGATATATGCGATCTTAGACCGGTCGGTGGGAAAAGACGAGGGTTGCAGCTCGAAGGAGAGAGAACATTGGGTGAGAAACCCTTTACAAGCACTTGGATCACCTGAGAACCGTTGGGGAGGTGGAAGACGAGGTTCAGCCAGGGGGTTAACTGCCATGGGTACGTGAATCTGAGGTACTGGGACGGGAACTGTTGCCGGGGTAAGTCGATCAGATATCTGCTTTATGGAAGTCAGCATCTCCGACAGAAGATGAGAATGTCTAGCCATTAAGGCCTCTTGCTGAACCAGGGCGGCTTCGTGGCGTTGGACAGTCTCCTGGTGGTGGGACAGCATGGCAACAAGGTCCTGGGAACTGGCTGCCTCTGGGTTCATTTTTGGCTCTGTGTTTCTGTCAGGACCCGGTTACGAACCCGGGTCTCCGGAGTGAGAAACAGTCACTTAACCTGTTGATGCTCTGGGGGCGCAATTTCATTTTTGGATGAAAAACGTTCCCGTTTTAAACAAGATATTTTGTCACAAAAAGATGCTCGACTATGCATATAATTGCTACCGTTCGAAAGAAAACACTCTGACGTGTCCAGAAATACAAAGATCTTCTCTGTGCGTGCCCTAAAACGTGAGCTTCAGGCAAAACCAAGATGAGATGGCATCCAGGAAATGACAAGGATTTTTGAGGCTCTGTTTTTCATTATCTCCTTATATGGCTGTGAACGCAAGAGGAACGAGCCTGCCCTTTCTGTCGTTTCCCCAAGGTGTCTGCAGCATTGTGACGTATTTGTGGGCAGATCATTGGAAGATTGACCATAACAGACCACATTTACCACGTGTCCGCCCGGTGTCCTGCGCCGAAATTGGTGCGCAAAAGTCACCTGCCAGTATTTTTCCATGGGACACAGAGAGGAAAGCAAGCTTCCACGAACTGCATGTCAATGAAGAGATATGTGAAAAAACACCTTGAGGATTGATTCCAAACAACGTTTGCCATGTTTCGGTCGATATTATGTAGTTAATCCGGAAAAAGTTTCACGTTGTAGGTGACTGCATTTTCGGTTCGTTTCGGTAGCCAGACGCAATGTAGAAAACGGAACGATTTCTCCTACACACAGACGCTTTCAAGAAACACTGCACATTTGGTATGTGACTGAGACTCTCCTCATTGAAAACATCAGAAGCTCTTCAAAGGTAAATGATTTTATTTATTTGGTTATCTGGTTTTTGTGAAAATGTTGCGTGCTACATGCTACACAAAATGCTATGCTAGCTTTGCATACTCTTACACAAATTAGTCAATTTCTATGGTTCAAAAGCATATTTTGAAAATCTGAGATGACAGTGTTGTTAAGAAAAGGCTAAGCTTGAGAGCAAACGCATTATTTTAATTTTATTTGCGATTTTCAGAAATCGTTAACGTTGCGTTATGCTAATGAGCCTGAGGCTTTAGTCACAAACCCGGATCCGGGTTGGGGAGTTTCAAGAAGTTAACCAACTGAGCCACGAATAGTCAGCAGAACCCAGAAGATGAGGCAGACACAGCAGTACATGAGACGGTGTATTTAATAAAGGAAAAAGTCATTCAGGAAAACATGTAACTCCACAACCTCAAAAGGAATTCCACAAGAACAAGGTAATCCACAAGGTAATCCTCCAAGACAAAAAGGTAAATCCACAAGGTGGTAGGTAAAGCATAAAAAGCCTCAAAAGATACTAAAAAATAAATAACAAGAACAAAAAACAGAATTCCACAAGAGCGTCCACCGGGATCAACAAGAGTACACAGAATACTAGGGCTGGGTGCTAACATACAAACACAGAGCAAAGAACTGAGGGAAACTAAGGGTTTAAATACAATCAGGGGAAACGAGGCACAGGTGCAAATAATAATGGGGATCAAGGGAAAGCAAAAGGTCAAAAAGCACAATGGGGGCATCTAGTGACCAAAAACCGGAACAACCCTGGCCAAATCCTGACACATATTGTCTGTCTTCCTCAGCATTCTAAACATTCAAAACATTCTAAATGTAAAGCACGTTGTCTGTCTTCCTCTGCATTATAAACATTCTAAACATTCTAAATGTAAAGCACGTTGTCTGTCTTCCTCTGCATTATAAACATTCTAAATGTAAAGCACGTTGTCTGTCTTCCTCTGCCTTCTAAACATTCTCAATGTAAAGCACGTTGTCTTTCTTCCTCTGCATTCTAAACATTCTAAACATTCTAAATGTAAAGCACGTTGTCTGTCTTCCTCTGCTTTCTAAACATTCTAAACATTCTAAATGTAAAGCACGTTGTCTGTCTTCCTCTGCATTCTAAACATTCTAAACAAAAAGCATTTGTCTATTCTAAACATTCTAAATGTAAAGCACGTTGTCTGTCTTCCTCTGCTTTCTAAACATTCTAAACATTCTAAATGTAAAGCACGTTGTCTGTCTTCCTCTGCATTCTAAACATTCTAAATGTAAAGCACGTTGTCTGTCTTCCTCTGCCTTCTAAACATTCTAAACATTCTAAATGTAAAGCATGTTGTCTGTATTCCTCTGCATTCTAAACAATCTAAATGTAAAGCATGTTTTCTGTCTTCCTCTGACTTCAAAACATTATAAATGTAAAGAACGTTGTCTGTCTTCCTCTGCATTATAAACATTCTAAACATTCTAAATGTAAAGCACGTTGTCTGTCTTCCTCTGCATTCTAAACATTCTAAATGTAAAGCACATTGTCTGTCTTCCTCTGCATTCTAAACATTCTAAATGTAAAGCACGTTGTCTGTCTTCCTCTGCCTTCTAAACATTCTAAATGTAAAGCACGTTGTCTGTCTTCCTCTGCATTCTAAATATTCTAAACATTCTAAATGTAAAGCATGTTGTCTGTTTTCCTCTGCATTCTAAATATTCTAAACATTCTAAATGTAAAGCATGTTGACTGTCTTCCTCTGCATTCTAAACATTCTAAATGTAAAGCACGTTGTCTGTCTTCCTCTGCATTATAAACATTCTAAACATTCTAAATGTAAAGCACGTTGTCTGTCTTCCTCTGCATTATAAACATTCTAAATGTAAAGCACGTTGTCTGTCTTCCTCTGCCTTCTAAACGTTCTCAATGTAAAGCACGTTGTCTTTCTTCCTCTGCATTCTAAACATTCTAAACATTCTAAATGTAAAGCACGTCGTCTATCTTCCTCTGCATTATAAACATTCTAAACATTCTAAATGTAAAGCACGTTGTCTGTGTTCCTCTGCCTTCTAAACGTTCTCAATGTAAAGCACATTGTCTTTCTTCCTCTGCATTCTAAACATTCTAAACATTCTAAATGTAAAGCACGTTGTCTGTCTTCCTCTGCTTTGTAAACATTCTAAACATTCTAAATGTAAAGCACGTTGTCTGTCTTCCTCTGCTTTCTAAACATTCTAAACATTCTAAATGTAAAGCACGTTGTCTGTCTTCCTCTGCATTCTAAACATTCTAAACAATGTAAAGCACGTTGTCTGTCTTCTTCCTCTGCATTCTAAACATTCTAAACATTCTAAATGTAAAGCACGTTGTCTGTCTTCCTCTGCTTCTAAACATTCTAAACATTCATTCTAAATGTAAAGCACGTTGTCTGTCTTCCTCTGCATTCTAAACATTCTAAATGTAAAGCACGTTGTCTGTCTTCCTCTGCCTTCTAAACATTCTAAACATTCTAAATGTAAAGCACTGTTTCCTCTGTTCTAAACAAAGCATCTAAAACATTCTAAATGTAAAGCATTTGTCTGTCTTCCTCTGCATTCTAAACATTCTAAATGTAAAGCACGTTGTCTGTCTTCCTCTGCATTATAAACATTCTAAACATTCTAAATGTAAAGCACTGTTGTCTGTCTTCCTCTGCATTCTAAACATTCTAAATGTAAAGCACTTCCTCTGCCTTCTAAACATTCTGTCTAAACATTCTAAATGTAAAGCACGTTGTCTGTCTTCCTCTGCCTTCTAAACATTCTAAATGTAAAGCACGTTGTCTGTCTTCCTCTGCATTCTAAACTAAACATTCTAAATGTAAAGCATGTTGTCTGTCTTCCTCTGCATTCTAAACATTCTAAACATTCTAAATGTAAAGCATGTTGTCTGTCTTCCTCTGCATTCTAAACATTCTAAATGTAAAGCACGTTGTCTGTCTTCCTCTGCATTCTAAACATTCTAAACATTCTAAACATTCTAAATGTAAAGCATGTTGTCTGTCTTCCTCTGCATTCTAAACATTGTCTGTCTTCCTCTGCCTTAAACATTCTAAACATTTCTTCAATGTAAAGCACGTTGTCTGTCTTCCTCTGCATTCTAAACATTCTAAACATTCTAAATTGTCACGTTGTCTGTCTTCCTCTGCAACATTAAATGTAAAGCTAAACATTCTAAATGTAAAGCATTGTCTGTCTTCCTCTGCCTTCTAAACATTCTAAATGTAAAGCACGTTGTCTGTCTTCCTCTGCATTCTAAACATTCTAAACATTCTAAATGTAAAGCACGTTGTCTGTCTTCCTCTGCATTCTAAACATTCTAAACATTCTAAATGTAAAGCACGTTGTCTGTCTTCCTCTGCATTCTAAACATTCTAAACACCTAAATGTAAAGCACGTTGTCTGTCTTCCTCTGCATTCTAAACATTCTAAATGTAAAGCATGTTGTCTGTCTTCCTCTGCGTTCTAAACATTCTAAATGTAAAGCATTGTCTGTCTTCCTCTGCATTCTAAACATTCTAAATGTAAAGCATGTTGTCTGTCTTCCTCTGCATTCTAAACATTCTAAATGTAAAGCACGTTGTCTGTCTTCCTCTGCATTCTAAACATTCTAAATGTAAAGCACGTTGTCTGTCTTCCTCTGCATTCTAAACATTCTAAATGTAAAGCATGTTGTCTGTCTTCCTCTGCATTCTAAACTTCTAAACATTCTAAATGTAAAGCATGTTGTCTGTCTTCCTCTGCTTCCTCTGCCTTCTAAACATTCTAAACATTCTAAACATTCTAAATGTAAAGCACGTTGTCTGTCTTCCTCTGCATTCTAAACATTCTAAATGTAAAGCACGTTGTCTGTCTTCCTCTGCATTCTAAACATTCTAAATGTAAAGCATGTTGTCTGTCTTCCTCTGCGTTCTAAACATTCTAAATGTAAAGCACGTTGTCTGTCTTCCTCTGCCTTCTAAACATTCTAAATGTAAAGCATGTTGTCTGTCTTCCTCTGCCATCTAAACATTCTAAAGGTAAAGCACGCTGCCTGTCTTCCTCTGCATTCTAAACATTCTAAACATTCTAAATGTAAAGCACGTTGTCTGTCTTCCTCTGCATTCTAAACATTCTAAATGTAAAGCATTCTAAATGTAAAGCACGTTGTCTGTCTTCCTCTGCAAACATTCTAAACATTCTAAATTCTAAACACTAAATGTAAAGCACGTTGTCTGTCTTCCTCTGCATTCTAAACATTCTAAATGTAAAGCATGTTGTCTGTCTTCCTCTGCGTTCTAAACATTCTAAATGTAAAGCACGTTGTCTGTCCTCTGTTCTTTCTAAATGTAAAGCTCTGTCTTCTTCTAAACATTCTAAATGTAAAGCACGTTGTCTGTCTTCCTCTGCATTCTAAACATTCTAAATGTAAAGCATGTTGTCTGTCTTCCTCTGCGTTCTAAACATTCTAAACATTCTAAATGTAAAGCACGTTGTCTGTCTTCCTCTGCATTCTAAACATTCTAAAGGTAAAGCGCGTTGTCTGTCTTCCTCTGCCTTCTCAACATTCTAAATGTAAAGCACGTTGCCTGTCTTCCTATGCATTCTAAACATTCTAAATTTAAAGCACGTTGTCTGTCTTCCTCTGCATTCTAAACATTCTAAACACCTAAATGTAAAGCACGTTGTCTGTCTTCCTCTGCATTCTAAACATTCTAAATTTAAAGCACGTTGTCTGTCTTCCTCTGCATTCTAAACATTCTAAATGTAAAGCATGTTGTCTGTCTTCCTCTGCCATCTAAACATTCTAAATGTAAAGCATGTTGTCTGTCTACCTCTGCCTTCTAAACATTCTAAATGTAAAGTTGTCTGTCTTCCTCTGCATTCTAAACATTCTAAACATTCTAAATGTTTGTCTGTCTTCCTCTGCCTTCTAAACATTCTAAATGTAAAGCATGTTGTCTGTCTTCCTCTGCATTCTAAACATTCTAAATGTAAAGCACGTTGTCTGTCTTCCTCTGCATTCTAAACATTCTAAATGTAAAGCATGTTGTCTGTCTTCCTCTGCATTCTAAACATTCTAAACATTCTAAACATGTAAATGTAAAGCACGTTGTCTGTCTTCCTCTGCATTCTAAACATTCTAAACACCTAAATGTAAAGCACGTTGTCTGTCTTCCTCTGCCTATTCTAAACATTCTAAATGTAAAGCACGTTGCCTGTCTTCCTCTGCATTCTAAACATTCTAAACATTCTAAATGTAAAGCACGTTGTCTGTCTTCCTCTGCATTCTAAACATTCTAAACACCTAAATGTAAAGCACGTTGTCTGTCTTCCTCTGCATTCTAAACATTCTAAACACATTCTAAATGTAAAGCACGTTGTCTGTCTTCCTCTGCATTCTAAACATTCTAAATGTAAAGCATGTTGTCTGTCTTCCTCTGCGTTCTAAACATTCTAAATGTAAAGCACGTTGTCTGTCTTCCTCTGCCTTCTAAACATTCTAAATGTAAAGCAAATGTAAAGCGCTGTCTGTCTTCCTCTTCATTCTAAACATTCTAAACATTCTAAATGTAAAGCACGTTGTCTGTCTTCCTCTGCCTTCTCAACATTCTAAATGTAAAGCATTCTAAACAACATTCTAAATGTAAAGCACGTTGTCTTCCTCTGCATTCTAAACATTCTAAATGTAAAGCATGTTTCTCAACATTCTAAATGTAAAGCACGTTGTCTGTCTTCCTCTGCCTTCTCAACATTGTAAATGTAAAGCACGTTGTCTGTCTTCCTCTGCATTCTAAACATTCTAAATGTAAAGCATGTTGCCTGTCTTCCTATGCATTCTAAACATTCTAAATGTAAAGCACGTTGTCTGTCTTCCTGCTTCTAAACATTCTAAATGTAAAGCATTTGTCTAAACATTCTAAATGTAAAGCACGTTGTCTGTCTTCCTCTGCATTCTAAACATTCTAAATTTAAAGCACGTTGTCTGTCTTCCTCTGCATTCTAAACATTCTAAACATTCTAAATGTAAAGCACGTTGTCTGTCTTCCTCTGCATTCTAAACATTCTAAACACCTAAATGTAAAGCACGTTGTCTGTCTTCCTCTGCCATTCTAAACATTCTAAATGTAAAGCACGTTGTCTGTCTTCCTCTGCATTCTAAACATTCTAAAACATTCTAAATGTAAAGCACGTTGTCTGTCTTCCTCTGCATTCTAAATAAACATTCTAAACACCTAAATGTAAAGCACGTTGTCTGTCTTCCTCTGCTTCTAAACATTCTAAATGTAAAGCACGTTGTCTGTCTTCCTCTGCATTCTAAACATTCTAAATGTAAAGCATGTTGTCTGTCTTCCTCTGCATTCTAAACATTCTAAATGTAAAGCACGTTGTCTGTCTTCCTCTGCATTCTAAACATTCTAAACATTCTAAATGTAAAGCACGTTGTCTGTCTTCCTCTGCATTCTAAACATTCTAAATGTAAAGCAAACATTCTAAATGTAAAGCATGTTGTCTGTCTTCCTCTGCATTCTAAACATTCTAAATGTAAACATTCAAATGTTGTCTGTCTTCCTCTGCCTTCTTCTAAACATTCTAAAAACATTCTAAATGTAAAGCACGTTGTCTGTCTTCCTCTGCATTCTAAACATTCTAAATTTAAAGCACGTTGTCTGTCTTCCTCTGCATTCTAAACATTCTAAATGTAAAGCACGTTGTCTGTCTTCCTCTGCATTCTAAACATTCTAAACATGTCTAAATGTAAAGCACGTTGTCTGTCTTCCTCTGCATTCTAAACATTCTAAATTCTAAATGTAAAGCACGTTGTCTGTCTTCCTCTGCATTCTAAACATTCTAAACACCTAAATGTAAAGCACGTTGTCTGTCTTCCTCTGCATTCTAAACATTCTAAACACCTAAATGTAAAGCACGTTGTCTGTCTTCCTCTGCCATTCTAAACATTCTAAAAACATTCTAAATGTAAAGCACGCTGCCTGTCTTCCTCTGCATTCTAAACATTCTAAACATTCTAAATGTAAAGCACGTTGTCTGTCTTCCTCTGCATTCTAAACATTCTAAACACCTAAATGTAAAGCACGTTGTCTGTCTTCCTCTGCATTCTAAACATTCTAAACACCTAAATGTAAAGCACGTTGTCTGTCTTCCTCTGCATTCTAAACATTCTAAATGTAAAGCATGTTGTCTGTCTTCCTCTGCGTTCTAAACATTCTAAATGTAAAGCACGTTGTCTGTCTTCCTCTGCCTTCTAAACATTCTAAATGTAAAGCATGTTGTCTGTCTTCCTCTGCCATCTAAACATTCTAAATGTAAAGCATGTTGTCTGTCTTCCTCTGCCTTCATTCTAAACATTCTAAAATGTAAAGCATGTTGTCTGTCTTCCTCTGCATTCTTCTAAACATTCTAAACATTCTAAATGTAAAGCACGTTGTCTGTCTTCCTCTGCATTCTAAACATTCTAAATGTAAAGCATGTTGTCTGTCTTCCTCTGCATTCTAAACATTCTAAACATTCTAAATGTAAAGCACGTTGTCTGTCTTCCTCTGCATTCTAAATGTAAAGCACGTTGTCTGTCTTCCTCTGCATTCTAAACATTCTAAACACCTAAATGTAAAGCACGTTGTCTGTCTTCCTCTGCATTCTAAACATTCTAAACATTCTAAACATTCTTCCTCTGCCTTCTAAACATTCTAAATGTAAAGCATGTTGTCTGTCTTCCTCTGCATTCTAAACATTCTAAACATTCTAAATGTAAAGCACGGTGTCTGTCTTCCTCTGCCTTTCTAAATGTAAACATTCTAAATGTAAAGCATGTTGTCTGTCTTCCTCTGCGTTCTAAACATTCTAAATGTAAAGCATGTTGTCTGTCTTCCTCTGCCTTCTAAACATTCTAAATGTAAAGCATGTTGTCTGTCTTCCTCTGCGTTCTAAACATTCTAAACATTCTAAATGTAAAGCACACGTTGTCTGTCTTCCTCTGCATTCTAAACATTCTAAATGTAAAGCATGTTGTCTGTCTTCCTCTGCATTCTAAACATTCTAAATGTAAAGCACCTAAAACATTCTAAATTTAAAGCACGTTGTCTGTCTTCCTCTGCCTTCTAAACATTCTAAATGTAAAGCACGTTGTCCTGTCTTCCTCTGCATTCTAAACATTCTAAACACCTAAATGTAAAGCACGTTGTCTGTCTTCCTCTGCATTCTACACATTCTAAACACCTAAATGTAAAGCACGTTGTCTGTCTTCCTCTGCATTCTAAACATTCTAAATGTAAAGCATGTTGTCTGTCTTCCTCTGCGTTCTAAACATTCTAAATGTAAAGCACGTTGTCTGTTTTCCTCTGCCTTCTAAACATTCTAAATGTAAAGCATGTTGTCTGTCTTCCTCTGCGTTCTAAACATTCTAAATGTAAAGCACGTTGTCTGTCTTCCTCTGCCTTCTAAACATTCTAAATGTAAAGCATGTTGTCTGTCTTCCTCTGCGTTCTAAACATTCTAAACATTCTAAATGTAAAGCACGTTGTCTGTCTTCCTCTGCATTCTAAACATTCTAAATGTAAAGCATGTTGTCTGTCTTCCTCTGCGTTCTAAACATTCTAAACATTCTAAATGTAAAGCACGTTGTCTGTCTTCTGTCTTCTAAACATTCTAAACATTCTAAATGTAAAGCACGTTGCCTGTCTTCCTCTGCATTCTAAACATTCTAAACATTCTAAATGTAAAGCACGTTGTCTGTCTTCCTCTGCATTCTAAACATTCTAAACACCTAAATGTAAAGCATGTTGTCTGTCTTCCTCTGCGTTCTAAACATTCTAAATGTAAAGCATGTTGTCTGTCTTCCTCTGCCTTCTAAACATTCTAAATGTAAAGCACGTTGTCTGTCTTCCTCTGCGTTCTAAACATTCTAAACATTCTAAATGTAAAAATGCCGTTGTCTGTCTTCCTCTGCATTCTAAACATTCTAAATGTAAAGCACGTTGTCTGTCTTCCTCTGCATTCTAAACATTCTAAACAACATTCTAAATGTAAAGCACGTTGTCTGTCTTCCATTCTAAATGCATTCTAAACATTCTAAACACCTAAATGTAAAGCATGTTGTCTGTCTTCCTCTGCATTCTAAACATTCTAAATGTAAAGCATGTTGTCTGTCTTCCTCTGCGTTCTAAACATTCTAAATGTAAAGCATTCTAAATGTAAAGCACGTTGTCTGTCTTCCTCTGCATTCTAAACATTCTAAATGTAAAGCACTTCCTCTGTTGTCTGTCTTCTTCTCTGCATTCTAAACATTCTAAATGTAAAGCATGTTGTCTGTCTTCCTCTGCATTCTAAACATTCTAAATGTAAAGCACGTTGTCTGTCTTCCTCTGCCATTCTAAACATTCTAAATGTAAAGCATGTTGTCTGTCTTCCTCTGCATTCTAAACATTCTAAACATTCTAAATGTAAAGCATGTCTGTCTGTCTTCCTCTGCCTTCTAAACATTCTAAATGTAAAGCATGTTGTCTGTCTTCCTCTAAATTCTAAAGCTTCTAAACATTCTAAACATTCTAAATGTAAATGTAAAGCACGTTGTCTGTCTTCCTCTGCATTCTAAACATTCTAAATGTAAAGCATGTTGTCTGTCTTCCTCTGCATTCTAAACATTCTAAACACCTAAATGTAAAGCACGTTGTCTGTCTTCCTCTGCCATCTAAACATTCTAAAGGTAAAGCACGTTGTCTGTCTTCCTCTGCATTCTAAACATTCTAAACATTCTAAATGTAAAGCATGTTGTCTGTCTTCCTCTGCATTCTAAACATTCTAAACATTCTAAATGTAAAGCACGTTGTCTGTCTTCCTCTGCATTCTAAACATTCTAAATGTAAAGCATGTTGTCTGTCTTCCTCTGCACGTTCTGTCTTCCTCTGCCTTCTAAACATTCTAAATGTAAAGCACGTTGTCTGTCTTCCTCTGCATTCTAAACATTCTAAATGTAAAGCATGTTGTCTGTCTTCCTCTGCATTCTAAACATTCTAAATGTAAAGCATGTTGTCTGTCTTCCTCTGCCTTCTAAACATTCTAAATGTAAAGCATGTTGTCTGTCTTCCTCTGCAAAACATTCTAAATGTAAAGCATGTTGTCTGTCTTCCTCTGCATTCTAAACATTCTAAACATTCTAAATGTAAAGCACGTTGTCTGTCTTCCTCTGCCATCTAAACATTCTAAATGTAAAGCACGCTGCCTGTCTTCCTCTGCATTCTAAACATTCTAAACATTCTAAATGTAAAGCACGTTGTCTGTCTTCCTCTGCATTCTAAACATTCTAAACACCTAAATGTAAAGCATGTTGTCTGTCTTCCTCTGCATGCATGTTCTAAACATTCTAAATGTAAAGCATGTTGTCTGTCTTCCTCTGCCTTCTAAACATTCTAAATGTAAAGCATGTTGTCTGTCTTCCTCTGCATTCTAAACATTCTAAACATTCTAAATGTAAAGCACGTTGTCTGTCTTCCTCTGCATTCTAAACATTCTAAATGTAAAGCATGTTGTCTGTCTTCCTCTGCATTCTAAACATTCTAAATGTAAAGCACGTTGTCTGTCTTCCTCTGCATTCTAAACATTCTAAACAATCTAAACGTAAAGCACGTTGTCTGTCTTCCTCTGCATTCTAAACATTCTAAATGTAAAGCACGTTGTCTGTCTTACTCTGCATTCTCAACATTCTAAATGTAAAGCACGTTGTCTGTCTTCCTCTGCATTCTCAACATTCTAAATGTAAAGCACGTTGTCTGTCTTCCTCTGCCTTCTCAACATTCTAAATGTAAAGCACGTTGCCTGTCTTCCTATGCATTCTAAACATTCTAAACACCTAAATGTAAAGCATGTTGTCTGTCTTCCTCTGCGTTCTAAACATTCTAAATGTAAAGCATGTTGTCTGTCTTCCTCTGCGTTCTAAACATTCTGAACAATCTAAATGTAAAGCACGTTGTCTGTCTTTCTCTGCATTCTAAACATTCTAAATGTAAAGCACGTTGTCTGTCTTCCTCTGCATTCTCAACATTCTAAATGTAAAGCACGTTGTCTGTCTTCCTCTGCATTCTCAACATTCTAAATGTAAAGCACGTTGTCTGTCTTCTAAACATTCTAAATATTAAAGCACGTTGTCTGTCTTCTCAAAACATTCTAAATAAATGTAAAGCACGTTGTCTGTCTTCCTCTGCATTCTAAACATTCTAAATGTAAAGCACGTTGTCTGTCTTCCTCTGCATTCTAAACATTCTAAATGTAAAGCACGTTGCCTGTCTTCCTCTGCATTCTAAACATTCTAAAACATTCTAAAGGTAAAGCATGTTGTCTGTCTTCCTCTGCATTCTAAACATTCTAAACATTCTAAATGTAAAGCACGTTGTCTGTCTTCCTCTGCATTCTAAACATTCTAAACACCTAAATGTAAAGCACGTTGTCTGTCTTCCTCTGCATTCTAAACACCTAAATGTAAAGCTAAACATTCTAAACATTCTAAAGGTAAAGCACGCTGTCTGTCTTCCTCTGCATTCTAAACATTCTAAAACATTCTAAAATTAAAGCACGTTGTCTGTCTTCCTCTGCATTCTAAACATTCTAAACACCTAAATGTAAAGCACGTTGTCTGTCTTCCTCTGCATTCTAAACATTCTAAATGTAAAGCCTCTGCATTCTAAACATTCTAAACATTCTAAATGTAAAGCACGTTGTCTGTCTTCCTCTGCATTCAAAACATTCTAAATGTAAAGCATGTTGTCTGTCTTCCTCTGCATTCTAAACATTCTAAACACCTAAATGTAAAGCACGTTGTCTGTCTTCCTCTGCCATCTAAACATTCTAAATGTAAAGCACGTTGCCTGTCTTCCTCTGCATTCTAAACATTCTAAACACCTAAATGTAAAGCACGTTGTCTGTCTTCCTCTGCATTCTAAACATTCTAAACACCTAAATTCTAAAGCAAAGCACGTTGTCTGTCTTCCTCTGCATTCTAAACATTCTAAATGTAAAGCATGTTGTCTGTCTTCCTCTGCGTTCCAAACATTCTAAATGTAAAGCACGGTGTCTGTCTTCCTCTGCCTTCTAAACATTCTAAATGTAAAGCATGTTGTCTGTCTTCCTCTGCTTCCTCTGCATTCTAAACATTCTAAATGTAAAGCATGTTGTCTGTCTTCCTCTGCCTTCTAAACATTCTAAATGTAAAGCATGTTGTCTGTCTTCCTCTGCGTTCTAAACATTCTAAACATTCTAAATGTAAAGCACGTTGTCTGTCTTCCTCTGCATTCAAAACATTCTAAATGTAAAGCATGTTGTCTGTCTTCCTCTGCATTCTAAACATTCTAAACACCTAAATGTAAAGCACGTTGTCTGTCTTCCTCTGCCATCTAAACATTCTAAAGGTAAAGCACGCTGCCTGTCTTCCTCTGCATTCTAAACATTCTAAACATTCTAAATGTAAAGCACGTTGTCTGTCTTCCTCTGCATTCTAAACATTCTAAACATCTAAATGTAAAGCATGTTGTCTGTCTTCCTCTGCGTTCTAAACATTCTAAATGTAAAGCATGTTGTCTGTCTTCCTCTGCGTTCTAAACATTCTAAACATTCTAAATGTAAAGCACGTTGTCTGTCTTCCTCTGCATTCTAAACATTCTAAATGTAAAGCATGTTGTCTGTCTTCCTCTGCCTTCTAAACATTCTAAATGTAAAGCACGATGCCTGTCTTCCTCTGCATTCTAAACATTCTAAATGTAAAGCACGTTGTCTGTCTTTGTCTTCTGCATTCTAAACATTCTAAATGTAAAGCATGTTGTCTGTCTTCCTCTGCATTCTCAAACATTCTAAATGTAAAGCACGTTGTCTGTCTTCCTCTGCATTCTAAACATTCTAAATGTAAAGCACGTTGTCTGTCTTCCTCTGCTAAACATTCTAAACATTCTAAATGTAAAGCATGTTGTCTGTCTTCCTCTGCATTCTAAACATTCTAAATGTAAAGCATGTTGTCTGTCTTCCTCTGCGTTCTAAACATTCTAAACAATCTAAATGTAAAGCACGTTGTCTGTTCTTCTCTGCATTCTAAACATTCTAAATGTAAAGCACGTTGTCTGTCTTCCTCTGCATTCTCAACATTCTAAATGTAAAGCACGTTGTCTGTCTTCCTCTGCCTTCTCAACATTCTAAATGTAAAGCATGTTGCCTGTCTTCCTCTGCATTCTAAACATTCTAAATGTAAAAGTTGTCTGTCTTCCTGGATTCTAAACATTCTAAATTCTAAATGAGCTGTCTTCCTCTGCTAAACATTCTTAAATGTAAAACATTCTAAATTTAAAGCACGTTGTCTGTCTTCCTCTGCATTCTAAACATTCTAAATGTAAAGCACGTTGTCTGTCTTCCTCTGCATTCTAAACATTCTACATTCTAAAGCACGTTGTCTGTCTTCCTCTGCATTCTAAACATTCTAAACACCTAAATGTAAAGCACGTTGTCTGTCTTCCTCTGCCATCTAAACATTCTAAATGTAAAGCACGTTGTCTGTCTTCCTCTGCATTCTAAACATTCTAAATGTAAAGCACGTTGTCTGTCTTCTGTCTCATTCTAAATGCATTCTTAAACATTCTAAATGTAAAGCATGTTTGTCTTCCTCTGCCTCTGTAAAGCACGGTGTCTTCTAAACATTCTAAACATTCTAAATGTAAAGCATGTTGTCTGTCTTCCTCTGCATTTTCTAAACATTCTAAACATTCTAAATAAATGTAAAGCACATTGTCTGTCTTCCTCTGCATTCATAAACATTCTAAACATTCTAAATATAAAGCACGTTGTCTGTCTTCCTCTGCATTCTAAACATTCTAAACATTCTAAATATAAAGCACGTTGTCTGTCTTCCTCTGCATTCTAAACATTCTAAACATTCTAAATGTAAAGCACGTTGTCTGTCTTCCTCTGCATTCTAAACATTCTAAATGTAAAGCATAAACATTCTAAATGTAAAGCATGTTGTCTGTCTTCCTCTGCATTCTAAACATTCTAAATGTAAAGCATTCTAAATGTAAAGCATGTTGTCTGTCTTCCTCTGCATTCTAAACATTCTAAACATTCTAAATGTAAAGCACGTTGTCTGTCTTCCTCTGCATTCTAAACATTCTAAATGTAAAGCACGTTGTCTGTCTTCCTCTGCATTCTAAACATTCTAAATGTAAAGCACGTTGTCTGTCTTCCTCTGCATTCTAAACATTCTAAACATTCTAAATGTAAAGCACGTTGTCTGTCTTCCTCTGCATTCTAAACATTCTAAATGTAAAGCACGTTGTCTGTCTTCCTCTGCATTCTAAACATTCTAAATAAACATTCTAAACATTCTAAATGTAAAGCACGTTGTCTGTCTTCCTCTGCCTTCTAAACATTCTAAATGTAAAGCATGTTGTCTGTCTTCCTCTGCCTTCTAAACATTCTAAATGTAAAGCATTTGTCTGTCTTCCTCTGCATTCTAAACATGTAAAGCACGTTGTCTGTCTTCCTCTGCATTCTAAACATTCTAAACATTCTAAATGTAAAGCAGGTTGTCTGTCTTCCTCTGCATTCTAAACATTCTAAACATTCTAAATGTAAAGCACGTTGTCTGTCTTCCTCTGCATTCTAAACATTCTAAACATTCTAAATGTAAAGCACATTGTCTGTCTTCCTCTGCCTTCTAAACATTCTAAATGTAAAGCATGTTGTCTGTCTTCCTCTGCCTTCTAAACATTCTAAACATTCTTCCTCTGCAATGTAAAGCACGTTGTCTGTCTTCCTCTGCATTCTAAAACATTCTAAAACATTCTAAATGTAAAGCACGTTGTCTGTCTTCCTCTGCATTCTAAACATTCTAAATGTAAAGCACGTTGTCTGTCTTCCTCTGCTCAACATTCTAAACATTCTAAACATTCTAAATGTAAAGCACGTTGTCTGTCTTCCTCTGCATTCTAAACATTCTAAATGTAAAGCACGTTGTCTGTCTTCCTCTGCATTCTAAACATTCTGTCTTCCTCTGCGTTCTAAACATTCTAAATGTAAAGCACGTTGTCTGTCTTCCTTCTGCATTCTAAACATTCTAAACATTCTAAATGTAAAGCACGTTGTCTGTCTTCCTCTGCCTCATTCTAAACATTCTAAACATTCTAAATGTAAAGCACGTTGTCTGTCTTCCTCTGCATTCTAAACATTCTAAACATTCTAAAATTAAATTTAAAGCACGTTGTCTGTCTTCCTCTGCATTCTAAACATTCTAAACACCTAAATGTAAAGCACGTTGTCTGTCTTCCTCTGCATTCTAAACATTCTAAATGTAAAGCACGTTGTCTGTCTTCCTCTGCATTCAAAACATTCTAAATGTAAAGCACGTTGTCTGTCTTCCTCTGCATTCTAAACATTCTAAACACCTAAATGTAAAGCACCTTGTCTGTCTTCCTCTGCCATCTAAACATTCTAAAGGTAAAGCACGCTGCCTGTCTTCCTCTGCATTCTAAACATTCTAAACACCTAAATGTAAAGCACGTTGTCTGACTTCCTCTGCATTCTAAACATTCTAAACACCTAAATGTAAAGCACGCTGTCTGTCTTCCTCTGCATTCTAAACATTCTAAATGTAAAGCATGTTGTCTGTCTTCCTCTGCGTTCCAAACATTCTAAATGTAAAGCACGGTGTCTGTCTTCCTCTGCCTTCGAAACATTCTAAATGTAAAGCATGTTGTCTGTCTTCCTCTGCGTTCTAAACATTCTAAATGTAAAGCATGTTGTCTGTCTTCCTCTGCCTTCTAAACATTCTAAATGTAAAGCATGTTGTCTGTCTTCCTCTGCGTTCTAAACATTCTAAACATTCTAAATGTAAAGCACGTTGTCTGTCTTCCTCTGCATTCAAAACATTCTAAATGTAAAGCATGTTGTCTGTCTTCCTCTGCATTCTAAACATTCTAAACACCTAAATGTAAAGCACGTTGTCTGTCTTCCTCTGCCATCTAAACATTCTAAAGGTAAAGCACGCTGCCTGTCTTCCTCTGCATTCTAAACATTCTAAATTTTCTAAATGTAAAGCACGTTGTCTGTCTTCCTATGCATTCTAAACATTCTAAACACCTAAATGTAAAGCATGTTGTCTGTCTTCCTCTGCGTTCTAAACATTCTAAATGTAAAGCATGTTGTCTGTCTTCCTCTGCCTTCTAAACATTCTAAATGTAAAGCATTCTAAATTCTAAATGTAAAGCACGTTGTCTGTCTTCCTCTGCATTCTAAACATTCTAAATGTAAAGCATGTTGTCTGTCTTCCTCTGCCTTCTCAACATTCTAAATGTAAAGCACGATGCCTGTCTTCCTCTGCATTCTAAACATTCTAAACAATCTAAATGTAAAGCACGTTGTCTGTCTTTCTCTGCATTCTAAACATTCTAAATGTAAAGCACGTTGTCTGTCTTACTCTGCATTCTCAACATTCTAAATGTAAAGCACGTTGTCTGTCTTCCTCTGCATTCTCAACATTCTAAATGTAAAGCACGTTGTCTGTCTTCTTCTGCCTTCTCAACATTCTAAATGTAAAGCATGTTGTCTGTCTTCCTCTGCATTCTAAACAATCTAAATGTAAAGCATGTTGTCTGTCTTCCTCTGCGTTCTAAACATTCTAAACAATCTAAATGTAAAGCACGTTGTCTGTCTTTCTCTGCATTCTAAACATTCTAAATGTAAAGCACGTTGTCTGTCTTCCTCTGCATTCTCAACATTCTAAATGTAAAGCACGTTGTCTGTCTTCCTCTGCCTTCTCAACATTGTAAATGTAAAGCATGTTGCCTGTCTTCCTATACATTCTAAACATTCTAAATTTATAAGTCGCTCTGGATAAGAGCGTCTGCTAAATGACTTAAATGTAAATGTAAATTTAAAGCACGTTGTCTGTCTTCCTCTGCATTCTAAACATTCTACATGTAAAGCACGTTGTCTGTCTTCCTCTGCATTCTAAACATTCTACATGTAAAGCACGTTGTCTGTCTTCCTCTGCATTCTAAACATTCTAAACACCTAAATGTAAAGCACGTTGTCTGTCTTCCTCTGCCATCTAAACATTCTAAATGTAAAGCACGTTGTCTGTCTTCCTCTGCGTTCTAAACATTCTAAATGTAAAGCACGTTGTCTGTCTTCCTCTGCATTCTTAACATTCTAAATGTAAAGCATGTTTGTCTTCCTCTGCCTTCTAAACATTCTAAACATTCTAAATGTAAAGCATAGTGTCTATCTTCCTCTGCATTTTAAACATTCTAAACATTCTAAATATAAAGCACGTTGTCTGTCTTCCTCTGCATTCTAAACATTCTAAACATTCTAAATATAAAGCACGTTGTCTTTCTTCCTCTGCATTTTAAACATTCTAAACATTCTAAATATAAAGCACGTTGTCTGTCTTCCTCTGCATTCTAAACATTCTAAACATTCTAAATGTAAATTAGGTTGTCTGTCTTCCTCTGCCTTCTAAACATTGTAAACATTCTAAATGTAAAGCATGTTGTCTGTCTTCCTCTGCATTCAAAACATTCTAAACATTCTAAATGTAAAGCATGTTGTCTGTCTTCCTCTGCATTCTAAACATTCTAAACATTCTAAATGTAAAGCACGTTGTCTGTCTTCCTCTGCATTCTAAACATTCTAAATGTAAAGCACGTTGTCTGTCTTCCTTTGCATTCTAAACATTCTAAATGTAAAGCACGTTGTCTGTCTTCCTCTGCATTCTAAACATTCTAAACATTCTAAATGTAGAGCACGTTGTCTGTCTTCCTCTGCATTCTAAACATTCTAAATGTAAAGCACGTTGTCTGTCTTCCTCTGCATTATAAACATTCTAAACATTCTAAATGTAAAGCACATTGTCTGTCTTCCTCTGCCTTCTAAACATTCTAAATGTAAAGCATGTTGTCTGTCTTCCTCTGCCTTCTAAACATTCTAAACATTCTCATTGTAAAGCACGTTGTCTGTCTTCCTCTGCATTCTAAACATTCTAAACATTCTAAATGTAAAGCAGGTTGTCTGTCTTCCTCTGCATTCTAAACATTCTAAACATTCTAAATGTAAAGCACGTTGTCTGTCTTCCTCTGCATTCTAAACATTCTAAACATTCTAAATGTAAAGCACGTTGTCTGTCTTCCTCTGCCTTCTAAACATTCTAAATGTAATGTCTGTCTTCCTCTGCATTCTAAACATTCTAAATGTAAAGCACGTTGTCTGTCTTCCTCTGCATTCTAAACATTCTAAATGTAAAGCACGTTGTCTGTCTTCCTCTGCATTCTAAACATTCTAAATGTAAAGCATGTAAAGTTGTCTGTCTCCCTCTCCAAACCATGTAACATAATGACCAGGGGATCCTGTGTTCTCAGTGCGTTTGGTGGACGTCTTTCACCAGATATCCACACCAGAATAGTAATCATTTTGTTGGTCCCCACAAGGTCAAATGCTATTTCTAGCAGGTTAAGGATAGAATTAGGCTTTGAGTTAGAATTAGGTTTAGAGTTAGGAGTTGGGGTTAGGTTTATGGTTTAGGGAAAATAGGTTTTGGATCGGACTGAATTGTGTGTCCCTACAAGGTTTGTTATGCAATACTGTGTGTGTGTGTGTGTGTGTGTGTGTGTGTGTGTGTGTGTGTGTGTGTGTGTGTGTGTGTGTGTGTGTGTGTGTGTGTGTGTGTGTGTGTCTGGATCTGACCATGTTAATGATTAAATACATTGCAACAGATTTAGACAAACACTTAGTCAGATAAGCAAGGCAGAGCCCCAACAACCTGTATATCTAGAGGGTTAGAGAGAGGTATAGAACACTGTCATATAGATGTACCAGTATAGAATGCTGTCATATAGAGAGATAATAGATGTACCAGTATAGAACACTGTCAAATAGATAGAGAATAGATGTACCAGTATAGAACACTCTCATATAGATAGAGAATAGATGTACCAGTATAGAACACTGTCATATAGATGTACCAGTATAGAACACTGTCATATAGATGTACCAGTATAGAACACTGTCATATAGATAGAGAATAGATGTACCAGTATAGAACACTGTCATATAGATGTACCAGTATAGAACACTGTCATATAGATGTACCAGTATAGAACACTGTCATATAGATGTACCAGTATAGAACACTGTCATATAGATAGAGAATATATAGTGTACCAGTATAGAACACTGTCATATAGATGTACCAGTATAGAACACTGTCATATAGATAGAGAATAGATGTACCAGTATAGAACACTGTCATATAGATGTACCAGTATAGAACACTGTCATATAGATGTACCAGTATAGAACACTGTCTGTCATATAGATAGAGAATAGATGTACCAGTATAGAACACTGTCATATAGATAGAGAATAGATATGTACCAGTATAGAACACTGTCATATAGATGTACCAGTATAGAACACTGTCATATAGATGTACCAGTATAGAACACTGTCATATAGATAAAATATATGAATAGATGTACCAGTATAGAACACTGTCATATAGATGTACCAGTATAGAACACTGTCATATAGATGTACCAGTATAGAACACTGTCATATAGATGTACCAGTATAGAACACTGTCATATAGATATAGAACACTGAATAGATAAAGAATAGATGTACCAGTATAGAACACTGTCATATAGATGTGTACCAGTATAGAACACTGTCATATAGATGTACCAGTATAGAACACTGTCATATAGATAGAGAATAGATGTGCCAGTATAGAACAGTGTCATATAGATGTACCAGTATAGAACACTGTCATATAGATGTACCAGTATAGAACACTGTCATATAGATGTACCAGTATAGAACACTGTCATATAGATAGAGTCAATAGATGTACCAGTATAGAACACTGTCATATAAATGTACCAGTATAGAACACTGTCATATAGATAATAGATGTACCAGTATAGAACACTGTCATATAGATGTGCCAGTATAGAACACTGTCAGATAATAGATGTACCAGTATAGAACACTGTCATATAGATGTACCAGTATAGAACACTGTCATATAGATAGAGAATAGATGTACCAGTATAGAACACTGTCATATAGATGTACCAGTATAGAACACTGTCATATAGATGTACCAGTATAGAACACTGTCATATAGATAGAGAATTGATGTACCAGTATAGAACACTGTCATATAGATAGAGCATAGATGTACCAGTATAGAACACTGTCATATAGATGTACCAGTATAGAACACTGTCATATAGATAGAGAATAGATGTACCAGTATAGAACACTGTAATATAGATGTAACATTATAGAACACTGTCATATAGATAGAGAATAGATGTACCAGTATAGAACACTGTCATATAGATGTACCAGTATAGAACACTGTCATATAGATGCACCAGATGTATATAGAACACTGTCATATAGATAGAGAATAGATGTACCAGTATAGAACACTGTCATATAGATAGAGAATATATGTACCAGTATAAAACACTGTCATATAGATGTACCAGTATAGAACACTGTCATATAGATAGAGAATAGATGTACCAGTATAGAACACTGTCATATAGATAGAGAATATATGTACCAGTATAGAACAGTGTCATATAGATGTACCAGTATAGAACACTGTCATATAGATGTACCAGTATAGAACACTGTCATATAGATAGAGAATAGATGTACCAGTATAGAACACTGTCATATAGATGTACCAGTATAGAACACTGTCATATAGATGTACCAGTATAGAACACTGTCATATAGATAGAGAGTCGAGGCTTATGGAGAGCCGTATGTACAGTGCCTTGTCAAAGTATTCGGCCCCCTTGAACTTTGCGCCCTTTTGCCACATTTCAGGCTTCAAACATAAAGATATAAAACTGTATTTTTTTGTGAAGAATCAACAACAAGTGGGACACAATCATGAAGTGGAACGACATTTATTGGATATTTCAAACTTTTTTAACAAATCAAAAACTGAAAAATTGGGCGTGCAAAATGATTCAGCCCCCTTAAGTTAATAATTTGTAGCGCCACCTTTTGCTGCGATTACAGCTGTAAGTCGCTTGGGGTATGTCTCTATCAGTTTTGCACATTGAGAGACTGAACATTTTTCCCATTCCTCCTTGCAAAACAACTCGACTCAAAACATAAAGCAAAATCTACAATGGAATGGTTCAAAAATAAACATATCCAGGTGTTAGAATGGCCAAGTCAAAGTCCAGACCTGAATCCAATCGAGAATCTGTGGAAAGAACTGAAAACTGCTGTTCACAAATGCTCTCCATCCAACCTCACTGAGCTCGAGCTGTTTTGCAAGGAGGAATGGGAAAAAAATGTCAGTCTCTCGATGTGCAAAACTGATAGAGACATACCCCAAGCGACTTACAGCTGTAATCGCAGCAAAAGCTGGCGCTACAAAGTATTAACTTAAGGGGGCTGAATCATTTTGCACGCCCAATTTTTCAGTTTTTGATTTGTTAAAAAAGTTTGAAATATCCAATAAATGTCGTTCCACTTCATGATTGTGTCCCACTTGTTGTTGATTCTTCACAAAAAAATACAGTTTTATATCTTTATGTTTGAAGCCTGAAATGTGGCAAAAGGGCGCAAAGTTCAAGGGGGCCGAATACTTTCGCAAGGCACTGTAGAGCTCTATGCAGAGCCCTATGGAGAGCCCTATGGAGAGCCTTATGTAGAGCCCTATGCAGAGCCCTATGTAGAGCCCTATGGGGAGCCCTATGGAGAGCCCTATGGAGAGCCCTATGTAGAGCCCTATGCAGAGCACTATGGAGATCCTTATGTAGAGCCCTATGGGGAGCCCTATGTAGAGCCCTATGCAGAGCCCTATGGAGATCCTTATGTAGAGCCCTATGGAGAGCCTTATGTAGAGCCCTATGCAGAGCCCTATGTAGAGCCCTATGTAGTAGAGCCCTATGGAGATCCTTATGTAGAGCCCTATGTAGAGCCTTATGTAGAGCCCTATGTAGTAGAGCCCTATGGAGAGCCTTATGTAGAGCCCTATGGAGAGCCCTATGCAGAGTCTTATACAGAGTCCTATGTAGAGCCCTATGCAGAGCCAAATGGGGAGCCCTACGGGAGCTCTATGTAGAGCCCTATGGAGAGCCTTATGTAGAGCCCTATGGAGAGCCCTATGGAGAGCCCTATGTAGAGCCCTATGTAGAGTCCTATGTAGAGCCCTATGGAGAGCCTTATGTAGAGCCCTATGGAGAGCCCTATGGAGAGCCATATGCAGAGCCCTATGTAGAGCCATATGCAGAGCCCTATGGAGATCCTTATTCAGAGCCCTATGTAGAGCCTTATGTAGAGCCCTATGGAGAGCCCTATAGAGAGTCCTATGTAGAGCCCTATGTAGAGTCCTATGTAGAGCCATATGCAGAGCCCTATGTAGAGCCATATGCAGAGCCCTATGGAGATCCTTATTCAGAGCCCTATGTAGAGCCTTATGTAGAGCCCTATGGAGAGCCCTATAGAGAGTCCTATGTAGAGCCCTATGTAGAGTCCTATGTAGAGCCCTATGTAGAGCCCTATGAAGAGTCCTATACAGAGTCCTATGTAGAGCCCTATGTAGAGCCCTATACAGATCCATATGGGAGCTCTATGTAGAGCCCTATACAGTGTCCTATGGGAGCCCTATACAGAGCCCTATGTAGAGCTCTATGTAGAGCCCTTTGGGAGCTCTATGCAGAGCCCTATGGGAGCTCTATGTAGAGCCCTTTGGGAGCTCTATGTAGAGCCCTTTGGGAGCTCTATGTAGAGCCCTATGTGAGCTCTATGTAGAGCCCTTTGGGAGCTTTATGTAGAGCCCTATGGGAGCTCAATGTAGAGCCCTATCTAGAGCCCTTTGGGAGCTCTATGTAAAGCCCTTTGGGAGCTCTATGTAGAGCCCCATGGGAGCTCTATGTAGAGCCCTATATAGAGCCCTTTGGAAGCTCTATGTAGAGCCCTATGGGAGCTCTATGTAGAGCCCTATGGGAGCTCTATGTAGAGCCCTATGGGAGCTCAATGTAGAGCCCTATGGGAGCTCTATGTAGAGCCCTTTGGGAGCTCTATGTAGAGCCCTATGGGAGCCCTATGGGCACTACATAGGCAATAGGGTGACATTTGGGACACACCCACAAACAGTTCTTTGAAAACAGAATGATTGGCTAATCATTACATTAACTGGAATTTGATTGGCTAATCATTACATTTACTGTAATATGATTGGCTAATCATTACATTAACTTGAATATGATTGGCTAATCATTAGATTAACTGGAATATGATTGGCTAATCATTACATTAACTGTAATATGATTGGCTAATCATTACATTAACTGTAATATGATTGGCTAATCATTACATTAACAGTAATGTGATTGGCTAATCATTGTTGCTTTCCAGGAGTTGTTTTCTGTCTTTTAAACAAGACCAATAAAGTATCACGGTGCTAGACCATAGAAATAGGATGACTAGAAGGGACCAAGCCACTTCGGGCCCATGACTGGAATGAGAATGTCCATTCTAGTCGTCCTATTTCCCTGTGCTAGAGTAGACAGTACAGCAGTAGGAAGCACACACACCGGGGTTGCTTTCCAGAAATCCTGGTTGGACATTCTGAATTTCCTGCTTATTCCTTTCTGATTGCGTGTCTCTTCCAACCAGGATTTACAGAAAATATGGGAATTTTAGGAACGTTCCAGAATTCCACAACTATTACTAGACAACAATAATATGAACATATCATTATTTAATGTCTCCTTATTTCACTGGTTCAGTTCCCCTAGAGTTCTCCTCTCCAGAACTATTACCCATAAAGCCCATTATGTTTCAACACAACAATAATATGAACATATGATTATTTAATGTCTCCTTATTTCACTGGTTATTATTTCACAACAATAATACGAACATGCAAAATAATAACCCTTAAATACATTTAGAAACACACATGTTACCTTTATTTAACATGTCTGTTAAGAACAAATTCTTATTTACAATGACGGCCTACCAGTGGGGTTAACTGCCTTGTTCAGGGGAACAGTGGGTTAACTGCCTTGTTCAGGGGAACAGTGGGTTAACTGCCTTGTTCAGGGGAACAGTGGGTTAACTGCCTTGTTCAGGGGAACAGTGGGTTAACTGCCTTGTTCAGGGGAACAGTGGGTTAACTGCCTTGTTCAGGGGAACAGTGGGGTTAACTGCCTTGTTCAGGGGAACAGTGGGGTTAACTGCCTTGTTCAGGGGAACAGTGGGTTAATTGCCTTGTTCAGGGGAACAGTGGGTTAACTGCCTTGTTCAGGGGAACAGTGGGTTAACTGCCTTGTTCAGGGGAACAATGGGTTAACTGCCTTGTTCAGGGGAACAGTGGGTTAACTGCCTTGTTCAGGGGAACAGTGGGTTAACTGCCTTGTTCAGGGGAACAGTGGGTTAACTGCCTTGTTCAGGAGAACAGTGGGTTAACTGCCTTGTTCAGGGAACAGTGGGGTTAAATGCCTTGTTCAGGGGAACAGTGGGTTAACTGACTTGTTCAGGGAACAGTGGGTTTAACTGCCTTGTTCAGGGGAACAGTGGGTTTAACTGCCTTGTTCAGGGGAACAGTGGGGTTAACTGACTTGTTCAGGGGAACAGTTGTTGTTCAGGGGAACAGTGGGTTAACTGCCTTGTTCAGGGGAACAGTGGGTTAACTGCCTTGTTCAGGGGAACAGTGGGTTAACTGCCTTGTTCAGGGAACAGTGGGTTAACTGCCTTGTTCAGGGGAACAGTGGGTTAACTGCCTTGTTCAGGGGAACAGTGGGTTAACTGCCTTGTTCAGGGGAACAGTGGGTTAACTGCCTTGTTCAGGGGAACAGTGGGTTAACTGCCTTGTTCAGGGAACAGTGGGTTAACTGCCTTGTTCAGGGGAACAGTGGGTTAACTGCCTTGTTCAGGGGAACAGTGGGTTAAACAGTGGGTTAACCTTGTTCAGGGGAACAGTGGGTTAACTGCCTTAAACAGTGGGTTAACTGCTTGTTCAGGGGAACAGTGGGGTTAACTGCCTTGTTCAGGGGAACAGTGGGGTTAACTGCCTTGTTCAGGGGAACAGTGGGTTAACTGCCTTGTTCAGGGGAACAGTGGGGTTAACTGCCTTGTTCAGGGGAACAGTGGGTTAACTGCCTTGTTCAGGGGAACAGTGGGTTAACTGCCTTGTTCAGGGGAACAGTGGGTTAACTTAACAGTGGGTTAACTGCTTGTTCAGGGGAACAGTGGGTTAACTGCCTTGTTCAGGGGAACAGTGGGGTTAACTGCCTTGTTCAGGGAACAGTGGGTTAACTGCCTTGTTCAGGGGAACAGTGGGTTAACTGCCTTGTTCAGGGAACAGTGGGGTTAACTGACTTGTTCAGGGAACAGTGGGTTAACTGCCTTGTTCAGGGAACAGTGGGTTAACTGCCTTGTTCAGGGGAACAGTGGGTTAACTGCCTTGTTCAGGGGAACAGTGGGTTAACTGCCTTGTTCAGGGGAACTTGTGTTCAAGTGGGGTTAACTGACTTGTTAACTGCCTTTAACTGTTCAGGGGAACAGTGGGCCTAACTGCCTTGTTCAGGGAACAGTGGGTTAACTGCCTTGTTCAAACAGTGGGTTAACTGCCTTGTTCAGAACAGTGGGTTAACTGCCTTGTTCAGGGAACAGTGGGTTAACTGCCTTGTTCAGGGGAACAGTGGGGTTAACTGCCTTGTTCAGGGGAACAGTGGGTTAACTGCCTTGTTCAGGGGAACAGTGGGTTAACAGGGGAACAGTGGGTTAACTGCCTTGTGCAGGGGAACAGTGGGCTAACTGCCTTGTTCAGGGGAACAGTGGGTTAACTGCCTTGTTCAGGGGAACAGTGGGGTTAACTGCCTTGTTCAGGGGAACAGTGGGTTAACTGCCTTGTCCAGGGGAACAGTGGGTTAACTGCCTTGTTCAGGGAACAGTGGGTTTAACTGCCTTGTTCAGGGGAACAGTGGGGTTAACTGACTTGTTCAGGGGAACAGTGGGTTAACTGCCTTGTTCAGGAGAACAGTGGGTTAACTGCCTTGTTCAGGGGAACAGTGGGTTAACTGCCATGTTCAGGGGAACAGTGGGGTTAACTGCCTTGTTCAGGGGAACAGTGGGTTAACTGCCTTGTCCAGGGGAACAGTGGGTTAACTGCCTTGTTCAGGGGAACAGTGGGTTTAACTGCCTTGTTCAGGGGAACAGTGGGGTTAACTGACTTGTTCAGGGGAACAGTGGGTTAACTGCCTTGTTCAGGAGAACAGTGGGTTAACTGCCTTGTTCAGGGGAACAGTGGGTTAACTGCCTTGTTCAGGAGAACAGTGGGTTAACTGCCTTGTTCAGGGGAACAGTGGGTTAACTGCCATGTTCAGGGGAACAGTGGGGTTAACTGCCTTGTTCAGGGGAACAGTGGGTTAACTGCCTTGTCCAGGGGAACAGTGGGTTAACTGCCTTGTTCAGGGGAACAGTGGGGTTAACTGACTTGTTCAGGGGAACAGTGGGTTAACTGCCTTGTTCAGGAGAACAGTGGGTTAACTGCCTTGTTCAGGGGAACAGTGGGTTAACTGCCTTGCTCAGGGGAACAGTGGGTTAACTGCCTTGCTCAGGGGAACAGTGGGTTAACTGCCTTGTTCAGGGGAACAGTGGGTTAACTGCCTTGTTCAGGGGAACAGTGGGTTAACTGCCTTGTTCAGGGGAACAGTGGGTTAACTGCCTTGTTCAGGGGAACAGTGGGTTAACTGCCTTGTTCAGGGGAACAGTGGGTTAACTGCCTTGTTCAGGGGAACAGTGGGGTTAACTGCCTTGTTCAGGGGAACAGTGGGTTAACTGCCTTGTTCAGGGGAACAGTGGGTTAACTGCCTTGTTCAGGGGAACAGTGGGTTAACTGCCTTGTTCAGGGGAACAGTGGGTTAACTGCCTTGTTCAGGGGAACAGTGGGTTAACTGCCTTGTTCAGGGGAACAGTGGGGTTAACTGCCTTGTTCAGGGGAACAGTGGGTTAACTGCCTTGTTCAGGGGAACAGTGGGTTAACTGCCTTGTTCAGGGGAACAGTGGGTTAACTGCCTTGTTCAGGGGAACAGTGGGTTAACTGCCTTGTTCAGGGGATCAGTGGGTTAACTGCCTTGTTCAGGGGGGAGAACACCAGATTTTTTTACCTTGTCAGGCCAACGCTCTGACCACTAGGCTGCCTGCCGCCACCTCAGTACAGTGACCTCCAAAAGTATTGTGACAGTGACAACTGTTTTGTTGTTTTTGGCTCCGTACTCCAGCACTTTGGATTTGAAATTTTAGTTTGAGGGTATTTTCATCCATATCGAGTGAACCGTTTAGAATTTACAGCCCTTTTTGTACCTGTCTCCCCCAATTTTAGGGGACCAAAAGTATTGTGATATACTTATACATATATATATTATAAATATATATATATGATATACTATATTATTATATATATATACAGTTATAAAGTATTGTGAAATACTTATACATTATATATATATACAGTTATAATAATAATAATAATATATCCCATTTAGCAGACGCTTTTGTCCAAAGCGACTTATACTACTTTTACATATGGGTGGTCCCAGCGGGAATCGAACCCATATAAAGTATTGTGATATACTTATACATATATATATATACAGTTATAAAGTATTGTGATATACTTACACATAATATATATATATACAGTTATAAAGTATTGTGATATACTTATACATCATATATATATACAGTTATAAAGTATTGTGAAATACTTATACATATATATATATACAGTTATAAAGTATTGTGATATACTTATACATTATATATATACAGTTATAAAGTATTGTGATATACTTATACATATATATATATATACAGTCATAAAGTATTGTGATATACTTATACATACATATATATACAGTTATAAAGTATTGTGATATACTTATACATTATATATATATACCATTAAAGTATTGTGATATACTTATACATATATACAGTTATAAAGTATTGTGATATACTTATACATATATATATATATACAGTCATAAAGTATTGTGATATACTTATACATACATATATATACAGTTATAAAGTATTGTGATATACTTATACATTATATATATATACCATTAAAGTATTGTGATATACTTATACATATATACAGTTATAAAGTATTGTGATATACTTATACATTATATATATATACAGTTATAAAGTACTGTGATATACTTATACATTATATATATATACAGTTATAAAGTATTGTGAAATACTTATACATACATATATATACAGTTATAAAGTATTGTGATATACTTATACATTATATACATACAGTTATAAAGTATTGTGATATACTTATACATATATATATATATATATATATACAGTTATAAAGAATTGTGATATACTTATACATACATATATATACAGTTATAAAGTATTGTGATATACTTATACATTATATATATAGTTATAAAGTACTGTGATATACTTATACATTATATATATATACAGTTATAAAGTATTGTGAAATACTTATACATTATATATATACAGTTATAAAGTATTGTGATATACATATACATATATATATATATATATATATATATATATATACAGTTATAAAGTATTGTGATATACTTATACATACATATACAGTTATAAAGTATTGTGATATACTTATACATTATATATATATACCATTATAAAGTATTGTGATATACTTATACATATATATATATATATATATATACAGTTATAAAGTATTGTGATATACTTATACATTATATATACAGTTATAAAGTACTGTGATATACTTATACATTATATATATACAGTTATAAAGTATTGTGAAATACTTATACATACATATATATACAGTTATAAAGTATTGTGATATACTTATACATTATATATATACAGTTATAAAGTATTGTGAAATACTTATACATACATATATATACAGTTATAAAGTATTGTGATATACTTATACATTATATATATATACCATTATAAAGTATTGTGATTAATTCAGTTCTATGTATTAAATTAGTGGAAGTGTTTTGTCCCATAGCCACACTACCCAATGACTAAATCAAGCTTGGGACTCTACGAACTTGTTGGATGCATTTTGCTGTTTGTTTTGTTTGTGTTTCACATTATTTTGTGCCCAATAGAAATGAACGGTAAATAATGCATGGTGTCATTTTGGAGTCACTTTTATTGTAAATAAGAATAGAATACGTCTTGGGGGGTATATTTGTGCGTCTGTAAACTTTCTCAGTCGTCATTATTCAACAGTAAAAAAAACACAAAAAAACAAAACAAACAGCAAAATGCATCCAACAAGTTCGTAGTAACACGCTTCATTTAGTCATTGGGTGGTGTGGCTATGGGACACAACACCTCTACTACTTTAATACACATATAAGTGAATTTGTACGAATACTTTTGGACCCAAAAAATGGGGGGAGGAGGGAGTACTATGTACAAGAAAAAAATGCTATAATTTATAAACGGTTCACCCGATATGGATGAAGATTAGCCTCAAATTAAAGCTGACAGTCTGCACTTTGACCTCATTGTCATTGTTTGATTTCAAATCCAAAGTGCTGGAGTACAGAGCCAGAACAACAAATCATGTTTTATTTAAAAAAAATTGTAACCTTTATTTAACTAGGCGAGTCAGTTTAAGAACAAATTCTTAGTTACATATAATGTGTCACTGTCCCAATAACACATGGACACACACGCACTTAGACGGAACACACACACACACACACGTATTTGGTCTCGATACAAAAATTGGAAACAATATTGGTACAGCCCATCACCGCCCTCTAGTGGAAAACTACATTTAAAACAGAACCGTATTAGTTCACCACCATAGAGAATGATAGAGGCCTCTAGTGTAAAACTACATTTAAAACAGAACCCTATTAGTTCAACACCATAGAGAATGATAGAGGCCTCTAGTGGAAAACTACATTTAAAACAGAACCGTATTAGTTCACCACCATAGAGAATGATAGAGGCCTCTAGTGTAAAACTACATTTAAAACAGAACCCTATTAGTTCACCACCATAGAGAATGATAGAGGCCTAAAATAAAACCTTATCAGTAGTTCACTACCATAGAGAATGAGCGAGGCCTCGAGTTGCCAAAAGGCCGTTTTTGCATAGACACTGCCATTGAGGGCTTACGCCATTTTAAAGTAGTCAACTGGGTGGGCATTCCTACGAGTTGTAGCCTCAATGGTGCTTGCTGCCCATTATGTTACAGACGGTATAATAGCACAGATACAAAGAAGAGTCCTCTATCTACTTTTATGTGCAATTACATACTGTAGGGACCAGGAGGTTTTCCTGTCTATAATGTCTGGGTAGGACCAGGAGGTTTTCCTGTCTATAATGTCTGGGTAGGACCAGGAGGTTTTCCTGTCTATAATGTCTGGGTAGGACCAGGAGGTTTTCCTGTCTATAATGTCTGGGTAGGACCAGCAGGTTTTCCTGTCTATAATGTCTGGGTAGGACCAGGAGGTTTTCCTGTCTATAATGTCTGGTTAGGACCAGGAGGTTTTCCTGTCTATAATTTCCTCTGGCCTTCTCTTTGTATACAGTCTTGGTAGGACCAGGAGGTTTTCCTGTCTATAATGTCTGGGTAGGACCAGGAGGTTTTCCTGTCTATAATGTCTGGGTAGGACCAGGAGGTTTTCCTGTCTGACCAGGGGAAACTCTAGGCCCGCCAGGTTACACTAGTAGTAATAGTAGTGTATTATATAGTGTACTAAATAGGGAAACCCATAGTAGTGTATTATATAGTGTACTATATAGTGAAACCCATAGTAGTGTATTATATAGTGAAACCCATAGTAGTGTATTGTATAGGGAAACTCATAGTAGTGTATTACATAGTGTACTATATGGGGAAACCCATAGTAGTGTGTTATATAGTGTACTAAATAGTGAAACCTTATAGTAGTGTATTATATAGGGAAACCCATAGTAGTGTATTATATAGTGTACTAAATAGTGAAACCCATAGTAGTGTACTATATAGGAAACCCATAGTAGTGTATTATATAGTGTACTAAATAGTAGTGAAACCCATAGTAGTGTATTATATAGTGTACTAAATAGTGAAACCCATAGTAGTGTATTATATAGTGTACTAAATAGTGAAACCTATAGTAGTGTATTATATAGTGTACTATATAGTGAAACCTATAGTAGTGTATTATATAGTGTACTAAATAGTGAAACCCATAGTAGTGTATTATATAGTGTAGTAAATAGTGAAACCCATAGTAGTGTATTATATAGTGTACTATATAGTGAAACCTATAGTAGTGTATTATATAGTGTACTATATAGTGAAACCCATAGTAGTGTATTATATAGTGTGTATTATATAGTGAAACCCATAGTAGTGTACTAAATAGTGAAACCCATAGTAGTGTATTATATAGTGTACTATATAGGGAAACCCATATTAGTGTATTATATAGTGTACTATTTAGTGAAACCCATAGTAGTGTATTACATAGGGAAACCTATAGTAGTGTTTTATATAGTGTAGTATATAGTGAAACCCCCATAGTAGTGTATTATATAGTGTACTAAATAGTGAAACCCATAGTAGTGTATTATATAGTGTACTATATAGTGAAACCTATAGTAGTGTATTATATAGTGTACTATATAGTGAAACCCATAGTAGTGTACTATAAATAGGAAACCCATAGTAGTGTATTATATAGTGTACTATATAGTGAAACCCATAGTAGTGTACTTATATAGGAAACCCATAGTAGTGTACTAAATAGTGAAACCCATAGTAGTGTACTAAATAGTGTAACCCATAGTAGTGTAACCCATAGTAGTGTACTATATAGGGAAACCCATAGTAGTGTACTATATAGGGAAACCCATAGTAGTGTATTATATAGTGTACTATTTAGTGAAACCCATAGTAGTGTATTACATAGGGAAACCTATAGTAGTGTTTTATATAGTGTAGTATATAGTGAAACCCATAGTAGTGTATTATATAGTGTACTATATAGGGAACCCCATAGCATTGTATTATATAGTGTACTATATAGTGAAACCCATAGTAGTGTATTATATAGTGTACTAAATAGTGAAACCCATAGTGTATTATATAGTGTACTATATAGTGAAACCCATAGTAGTGTATTATATAGTGTACTAAATAGTGAAACCCATAGTAGTGTATTATATAGTGTACTATATAGTGAAACCCATAGTAGTGTATTATATAGGGAAACACATAGCAGTGTATTATATAGGGAAACACATAGCAGTGTATTATATAGGGAAACCTATAGTAGTGTATTATATAGGGAAACCCATAGTAGTGTATTATATAGTGTACTAAATAGTGAAACCCATAGTAGTGTATTATATAGTGTACTATATAGTGAAACCTATAGTAGTGTTTTATATAGTGTACTCTATAGTGAAACCCATAGTAGTGTATTATATAGTGTACTAAATAGTGAAACCCATAGTAGTGTAGTATATAGTGTAGTATATAGTGAAACCTATAGTAGTGTATTATATAGTGTACTATATAGTGAAACCCATAGTAGTGTACTATATAGGGAAACCCATAGTAGTGTATTATATAGTGAAACCCATAGTAGTGTACTAAATAGTGAAACCCATAGTAGTGTATTATATAGTGTACTATATAGGGAAACCCATATTAGTGTATTATATAGTGTACTATTTAGTGAAACCCATAGTAGTGTATTACATAGGGAAACCTATAGTAGTGTTTTATATAGTGTAGTATATAGTGAAACCCATAGTAGTGTATTATATAGTGTACTAAATAGTGAAACCCATAGTAGTGTATTATATAGTGTACTATATAGTGAAACCTATAGTAGTGTATTATATAGTGTACTATATAGTGAAACCCATAGTAGTGTACTATATAGGGAAACCCATAGTAGTGTATTATATAGTGTACTATATAGTGAAACCCATAGTAGTGTACTATATAGGGAAACCCATAGTAGTGTACTAAATAGTGAAACCCATAGTAGTGTATTATATAGTGTACTAAATAGTGAAACCCATAGTAGTGTACTATATAGGGAAACCCATAGTAGTGTATTATATAGTGTACTATTTAGTGAAACCCATAGTAGTGTATTACATAGGGAAACCTATAGTAGTGTTTTATATAGTGTAGTATATAGTGAAACCCATAGTAGTGTATTATATAGTGTACTATATAGGGAACCCCATAGTATTGTATTATATAGTGTACTATATAGTGAAACCCATAGTAGTGTATTATATAGTGTACTAAATAGTGAAACCCATAGTAGTGTATTATATAGTGTACTATATAGTGAAACCCATAGTAGTGTATTATATAGTGTACTATATAGTGAAACCTATAGTAGTGTTTTATATAGTGTACTATATAGTGAAACCCATAGTAGTGTATTATATAGTGTACTAAATAGTGAAACCCATAGTAGTGTATTATAGTGTACTAAATAGTGAAACCCATAGTAGTGTATTATATAGTGTACTATATAGTGAAACCCATAGTAGTGTATTATATAGGGAAACCCATAGTAGTGTATTATATAGTGTACTATATAGGGAAACCCATAGTAGTGTATTATATAGTGTACTATATAGTGAAACCCATAGTAGTGTACTATATAGTGAAACCCATAGTAGTGTATTATATAGGGAAACACATAGCAGTGTATTATATAGGGAAACCTATAGTAGTGTATTATATAGGGAAACCTATAGTAGTGTATTATATAGGGAAACCTATAGTAGTGTATTATATAGGGAAACCTATAGTAGTGTATTATATAGGGAAACCTATAGTAGTGTATTATATAGGGAAACCTATAGTAGTGTATTATATAGGGAAACCTATAGTAGTGTATTATATAGGGAAACCTATAGTAGTGTATTATATAGGGAAACCTATAGTAGTGTATTATAAAGGGAAACCTATAGTAGTGTATTATATAGGGAAACCTATAGTAGTGTATTATATAGGGAAACCTATAGTAGTGTATTATATAGGGAAACCTATAGTAGTGTATTATAGTGTACTATATAGTGAAACCCATAGTAGTGTATTATATAGGGAAACACATAGCAGTGTATTATATAGGGAAACCTATAGTAGTGTATTATATAGGGAAACCTATAGTAGTGTATTATATAGGGAAACCTATAGTAGTGTATTATATAGGAAACCTATAGTAGTGTATTATATAGGGAAACCTATAGTAGTGTATTATATAGGGAAACCTATAGTAGTGTATTATAAAGGGAAACCTATAGTAGTGTATTATATAGGGAAACCTATAGTAGTGTATTATAGTGTACTATATAGTGAAACCCATAGTAGTGTATTATATAGGGAAACACATAGCAGTGTATTATATAGGGAAACCTATAGTAGTGTATTATATAGGGAAACCTATAGTAGTGTATTATATAGGGAAACCTATAGTAGTGTATTATATAGGGAAACCTATAGTAGTGTATTATAAAGGGAAACCTATAGTAGTGTATTATATAGGGAAACCTATAGTAGTGTATTATATAGGGAAACCTATAGTAGTGTATTATATAGTGTACTATATAGTGAAACACATAGCAGTGTATTATATAGGGAAACCTATAGTAGTGTATTATATAGGGAAACCTATAGTAGTGTATTATATAGGGAAACCTATAGTAGTGTATTATATAGGGAAACCTATAGTAGTGTATTATATAGGGAAACCTATAGTAGTGTATTATATAGGGAAACCTATAGTAGTGTATTATATAGGGAAACCTATAGTAGTGTATTATATAGGGAAACCTATAGTAGTGTATTATATAGGGAAACCTATAGTAGTGTATTATATAGGGAAACCTTTAGTAGTGTATTATAAAGGGAAACCTATAGTAGTGTATTATAAAGGGAAACCTATAGTAGTGTATTATATAGGGAAACCCATAGTAGTGTATTATATAGGGAAACCCATAGTAGTGTATTATATAGGGAAACCTATAGTTGTGTATTATATAGGGAAACCCATAGTAGTGTATTATATAGGGAAACCCATAGTAGTGTATTATATAGGGAAACCTATAGTAGTGTATTATATAGTGAATATGATACCAGTCTCTCTTTGGTTGTGGTGAGAATATATTTATTTATATTCAAATTACACAACAACTAACTAACCGACTAACAGAAATATAGTCTGACAAAACATCTCCACTGCTTTCCTTGAAGTGTTGTTCTATACCATGTCAGACCTATAGACACTCTCTCTATTTGGACAGTCAACCTACACTGAACCAAAATATATAAACACATCATGTAAAGTGTTGGTCCCATGTTTCATGAGCTGAAATAAAAGATCACAATATATATTTTCCATATGTACAAAAAGCTTATTTCTCTCATGTTTTGTGCACAAATTTGTTTACATCCCTGTTAGTGAGCATTTCTCCTTTGCCAAGATAATCCATCCACCTGACAGGTGTGGCATATCAAGACGCTGATTAAAACAGCACGATCATTACACAGGTGCACCTTGTTCTGGGGACAATAAAAGGCCACTAACATGTGACGTTTTGTCACGCAACACAATGCCACAGATGTCTCAAGTTTTGAGGGAGTGTGCAATTGGCATGCTGACTGCAGGAATGTCAACCGGAGCTGTTGCCAGAGAATTTAATGTTAATTTCTCTACCATGAGCCGCCACCAATGTCGTTTTAGAGAATTTGTCAGTACGTCCGACCGGCCTAACAACCGCAGACCACGTGTAACCACGGCAACCCAGGACCTTCACATCCAGCTTCTTCACCTGTGGGATCATCTGAGACCAGCCACCCAGACAGCTGATGAAACTGTGGGTTTTCACAACTGAAGAATTTCTGCACAAACTGTTTGATACTGCCTCAGGGAAGCTGCGCTATCTGTGACCAACAGATTCATATCTGCATGCCCAGTCACGTGAAATCCATAGATTAGGGTCTAATTAATTTAAGTCAATTGACTGATTTCCTTATATGAACTGTAACTCTTTGAAATCGTTGCAAGTTGCGTTTATATTTTTGTTCAGTTTAAACATTTATTTTGGCTCGTCATCAAGCTCGAGACCCTGGGTCTGTGCAACTGGGTCCTGGACTTCCTGACGGGCCGCCCCCAGGTGGTGAGGGTAGGTAACAACATCTCCTCCCCGCTGATCCTCAACACTGGGGCCCCACAAGGGTGCGTTCTGAGCCTTCTCCTGTACTCCCTGTTCACCCACGACTGCGTGGCCACGCACGCCTCCAACTCAATAATCAAGTTTGCGGACGACACAACAGTGGTAGGCTTGATTACCAACAATGATGAGATGGCCTACAGGGAGGAGGTGAGGGCCCACAGAGTGTGGTGTCAGGAAAACAACCTCACACTCAACGTAAACAAAACAAAGGAGATGAACGTGGACTTCAGGAAACAGCAGAGGGAACACCCCCCCTATCCACATCGATGAGAGGGTAGTAAGTTAAGTTCCTCGGCGTACACATCATGGACAAACTGAATTGGTCCACCCACACAGACAGCGTCGTGAAGAAGGCGCAGCAGCACCTCAGGGGGCTGAAGAAATTCAGCTTGTCACCAAAAGCACTCACAAACTTCTAGATGCACAATCGAGAGCATCCTGACGGGCTGTATCATCGCCTGGTACGGCAGCTGCTCCGCCCACAACCGTAAGGCTCTCCAGTGGGTAGTGAGGTCTGCACAACGCATCACCGGGGGCAAAATACCTGCCCTCCAGGACACCTACACCACCCGATGTTACAGGAAGGCCATAAAGATCATCAAGGACAACAACCACCCGAGCCACTGCCTGTTCACCCTGTTATCATCCAGAAGGCAAGGTCAGTACAGGGGCATTAAAACTGGTACCGAGAAACTGAAAAACAGCTTCTATCTCAAGGCCATCAGACTGTTAAACAGTAACCACTAACATAGAGAGGCTGCTGCCAACACACTGACTCAACTCCAGCCACTTTAATAATGGGAATTGATGTAGAATATATCACGAGCCACTTTAATAATGTAAAAATTGAATTAAAAAATGTATCACTAGCCACTTTAAACAATGCCACTTCATATAATGTTTACATACCCTACATTACCCATCTTATATGTATATACTGTACTCTATACCATCTACTGTATCTTGCCTATGACGTTCTGTACCATCACTCATTCATATATCTTTATGTACATATTCTTCATTCCTTTACACTTGTGTGTATAAGGTAGTAGTTGTGGAATTGTTAGTTAGATTACTTGTTGGTTATTACTGCATTGTCGGAACTAGAAGCACAAGCATTTCGCTACACTCACAATAACATCTGTTAACCATGTGACCAATAACATCTGCTAACCATGTGACCAATAACATCTGTTAACCATGTGTATGTGACAAATAACATATGATTTGATTTATACTACAGTTTTTTGGATTTGTGATAAAATGTTTACTTGTATTTCAGTTAATTTTATGTAATGGATGAATAATGATGAGTGTAAATATGGTAATGAATGATAAATAATGTATTGTCATTGTCATGTATTGTCATTTTAGAGTAAATAAGAATAGAATATGTTTCTAAACACTTCTACATTAATGCGGATGTTACCATGGTTACAGATAATCATGAATGAATGCTAATCTCTCACCATTACCTGTAACAAGGGAGGTTAGCATTTTTGCTAATCTCTCACCATTACCAGTAACAAGGGAGGTTAGCATTTTTGCTAATCTCTCACCATTACCAGTAACAGGGGAGGTTAGCATTTTTGCTAATCTCTCACCATTAACAGTAACAGGGGAGGTTAACATTTTTGCTAATCTCTCACCATTACCAGTAACAGGAGAGGTTAGCATTTTTGCTAATCTCTCACCATTACCTATAACAGGGGAGGTGACCATATTTACACTCATCATTATTCATCCATTAATTTCTATTGGGCACATCATAATACAAAACACAATCAAAACCAAATTGCAAATGCATCCAACAGGCTTAGTAGTCAATGTGTGCTATGAATATGGTACCAAAATACTAAACCTTTGACAGAAATGTTATGAACTATAAGTGAATTTGTCCAAATAGCCTACTTATTAAACCTTCAAATAGGGGGACTAGATACATAAAGCGCATTCTGAACGGTAACACGGACATGTATGAAAACACCCTCAAATAAAAATTGGGGCCATTCTGTCACCTCATAAAACCTCTTGGATCTCAAATCCAAAACGCTGGAGTATTACGCCGAATTAAACGTTTTAGCTTCACTGTAGGGGAGTGTACATCCTTCATACGTACATAGTCATTATTACCATTATTTTCCATACTATATACACACACACTTTCATTAGTACTTGATATTGTGACCAGGGCCAATTGGAAAAACTGTTTAAAAGATGATAATTGTATTATTTATTTATTTGTACTCCGTAGTCCTAGTGTGTTGTAGTCCTAGTGTGTTGTAGTCCTAGTGTGTTGTAGTCCTAGTGTGTTGATTGGAGAGTTTTGTCTAATTATGCTGTAGTCTGATTCTAGTCCATCTGTAGTTGGACTAGTAGTTTTGGAGAGTTTTGTAAAATTGATTGTCCATCTGTTGGGCTGTAGTTATGGTGTAAAATTGATTGTAGTTGGACTGTAGTTTTGGTGTAAAATCGATTGTAGT
>NW_027003584.1:100170-115345 GCF_036934945.1 Oncorhynchus masou masou
TGTAGAGGTGGTAGGGTAGCCTAGTGGTTAGAGTGTAGAGGCTGTAGGGTAGCCTAGCGGTTAGAGTGTAGAGGTGGTATGGTAGCCTCGTAGTTAGAGTGTAGAGGCGGTATGGTAGCCTAGTGGTTAGAGTGTAGAGGCGGCAGGGTAGCCTAGTGGTTAGAGTGTAGAGGCGGTATGGTAGCCTAGTGGTTAGAGTGTAGAGGCGGCAGGGTAGCCTAGTGGTTAGAGTGTAGAGGCGGTATGGTAGCCTAGTGGTTAGAGTGTAGAGGCGGCAGGGTAGCCTAGTGGTTAGAGTGTAGAGGCGGTATGGTAGCCTAGTGGTTAGAGTGTAGAGGCGGCAGGGTAGCCTAGTGGTTAGAGTGTAGAGGCTGTATGGTAGCCAAGTGGTTAGAGTGTAGAGGCGGTAGGGTAGCCTAGTGGTTAGAGTGTAGAGGCGGTATGGTAGCCTAGTGGTTAGAGTGTAAAGGCGGTATGGTAGCCTAGTGGTTAGAGTGTAGAGGCGGTATGGTAGCCTAGTGGGTAGAGTGTAGAGGCGGCAGGGTAGCATAGTGGTTAGAGTGTAGAGGCTGTATGGTAGCCTAGTGGTTTGAGTGTAGGGGCGGCAGGGTAGCCTAGTGGTTAGAGTGTAGAGGTGGTATGGTAGCCTAGTGGTTAGAGTGTAGAGGCTGTAGGGTAGCCTAGTGGTTAGAGTGTAGAGGTGGTATGGTAGCCTCGTGGTTAGAGTGTAGAGGCTGTAGGGTAGCCTAGTGGTTAGAGTGTAGAGGTGGTATGGTAGCCTCGTGGTTAGAGTGTAGAGGCGGTATGGTAGCCTAGTGGTTAGAGTGTAGAGGCGGCAGGGTAGCCTAGTGGTTAGAGTGTGAGGCGGTATGGTAGCCTAGTGGTTAGAGTGTAGAGGCGGCAGGGTAGCCTAGTGGTTAGAGTGTAGAGGCTGTATGGTAGCCAAGTGGTTAGAGTGTAGAGGCGGTATGGTAGCCTAGTGGTTAGAGTGTAGAGGCGGTATGGTAGCCTAGTGGTTAGAGTGTAGAGGCGGCATGGTAGCCTAGTGGGTAGAGTGTAGAGGCGGCAGGGTAGCCTAGTGGTTAGAGTGTAGAGGCTGTATGGTAGCCAAGTGGTTAGAGGTAGGGGCGGCAGGGTAGCCTAGTGGTTAGAGTGTAGAGGCGGTATGGTAGCCTAGTGGTTAGAGTGTAGAGGCGGCATGGTAGCCTAGTGGTTAGAGTGTAGAGGCGGTATGGTAGCCTAGTGGGTAGAGTGTAGAGGCGGCAGGGTAGCCTAGTGGTTAGAGTGTAGAGGCTGTATGGTAGCCAAGTGGTTAGAGGTAGGGGCGGCAGGGTAGCCTAGTGGTTAGAGTGTAGAGGCGGCATGGTAGCCTAGTGGTTAGAGTGTAGAGGCGGTATGGTAGCCTAGTGGTTAGAGTGTAGAGGCGGTATGGTAGCCTAGTGGGTAGAGTGTAGAGGCGGCAGGGTAGCCTAGTGGTTAGAGTGTAGAGGCTGTATGGTAGCTTAGTGGTTTGAGTGTAGCGGCAGGGTAGCCTAGTGGTTAGAGTGTAGAGGTGGTATGGTAGCCTAGTGGTTAGAGTGTAGAGGCTGTAGGGTAGCCTAGTGGTTAGAGTGTAGAGGTGGTATGGTAGCCTCGTGGTTAGAGTGTAGAGGCGGTATGG
Organism: Oncorhynchus masou masou; assembly: GCF_036934945.1. Taxonomy (NCBI): domain Eukaryota; kingdom Metazoa; phylum Chordata; class Actinopteri; order Salmoniformes; family Salmonidae; genus Oncorhynchus; species Oncorhynchus masou. Next base: position 101,831 of record NW_027003584.1, read on the forward strand.
TAGCCTAGTGGTTAGAGTGTAGAGGTGGTATGGTAGCCTAGTGGTTAGAGTGTAGAGGTGGTATGGTAGCCTAGTGGTTAGAGTGTAGAGGCGGTATGGTAGCCTAGTGGTTAGAGTGTAGAGGCGGTATGGTAGCCTAGTGGTTAGAGTGTAGAGGCGGTAGGGTAGCCTAGTGGTTAGAGTGTAGAGGCGGTATGGTAGCCTAGTGATTAGAGTGTAGAGGTGGTATGGTAGCCTAGTGATTAGAGTGTAGAGGCGGTATGGTAGCCTAGTGGGTAGAGTGTAGAGGCGGCAGGGTAGCCTAGTGGTTAGAGTGTAGAGGCTGTATGGTAGCCAAGTGGTTAGAGGTAGGGGCGGCAGGGTAGCCTAGTGGTTAGAGTGTAGAGGCGGTATGGTAGCCTAGTGGTTAGAGTGTAGAGGCGGTATGGTAGCCTAGTGGTTAGAGTGTAGAGGCGGTATGGTAGCCTAGTGGGTAGAGTGTAGAGGCGGCAGGGTAGCCTAGTGGTTAGAGTGTAGAGGCTGTATGGTAGCCTAGTGGTTTGAGTGTAGGGGCGGCAGGGTAGCCTAGTGGTTAGAGTGTAGAGGTGGTATGGTAGCCTAGTGGTTAGAGGTAGAGGCTGTAGGGTAGCCTAGTGGTTAGAGTGTAGAGGTGGTATGGTAGCCGTGGTTAGAGTGTAGAGGCGGTATGGTAGCCTAGTGGTTAGAGTGTAGAGGTGGTATGGTAGCCTAGTGGTTAGAGTGTAGAGGTGGTATGGTAGCCTAGTGGTTAGAGTGTAGAGGCGGTATGGTAGCCTAGTGGTTGTGAGTGTAGAGGCGGTAGGGTAGCCTAGTGGTTAGAGTGTAGAGGCGGTATGGTAGCCTAGTGATTAGAGTGTAGAGGTGGTATGGTAGCCTAGTGATTAGAGTGTAGAGGCGGTATGGTAGCCTAGTGGTTAGAGTGTAGAGGCGGTAGGGTAGCCTAGTGGTTAGAGTGTAGAGGCTGTATGGTAGCCTAGTGGTTAGAGTGTAGAGGCGGTAGGGTAGCCTCGTGGTTAGAGTGTAGAGGCTGTATGGTAGCCTGACAAGGTAAAAATCTGTCGCTCTGCCCTCTGAACAAGGAAGTTAACCCACTGTTCCTAGGCTGTCATTGTAAATAATAATTTGTTCTTAACTGACTAGTTAAATAAACATATACAGACCGTGGGCTCTGGATAGAAGTGTCTGCTAAATAGTATATTACATGTGATCCAGGCTGCGGCCCAAAACGACACCCTGCTCCCTATACAGCTCCTTTTTAAATAAGTACTACAACCTATTCCCTATGTAGTGTACTGAAAGAATAGTACTACAACCTATTCCCTATGTAGTGTACTGAATGAATAGTACTACAACCTATTCCCTATGTAGTGTACTGAAAGGGGAGCCACGCGGACAGACTTACTTGGCGTTTCTATGTATCGTGGGCCTTGATGAAGTCCCCTGTTGTTTGTAGAGTAGACCCAACTCATACAGGGTGAAGGGGATCAGGTAGTGGTCAAATCTGATTCTCCGCTCACTAAGGGAATATATATAACGACACATATATGTATGTGTATGTGTATATGTATATGTATATATATATATATATATATATATATATATATATATGAGAGAGAGACAGAGAGAAAGAGAGGGGGTTAGCAGAGAGACAGACAGAGAGAGAGAGGGTTAGCAGAGAGAGAGAGAGACAGAGACAGAGACAGAGACAGAGACAGAGAGAGAGAGAGAGAGAGAGAGAAGGACGGGTATGGAGAGGAGGGGCATCACATACTGAGACAGAGAGGTGCTGTTTTGCTCTTTATCAAAGATTTACGTGTTTTCTTTCGGGGCGCGTCTCGGGTCAAATAAATAAAGTAGGACAGGCCAATAATACCTGCCTTGGTGAGGGCTGTATTTGGGGCTGCTGAACCAAACACCTGGACAGAACCTGTGTGGGCGTGTCATACCTGGACAGAACCTGTGTGAAGCATAGCTCGGCCTGCAGTAGTCTTCCCAGGTGTTTAAGACAGAGGCCTTTTAACATCTGAACTAGACACTGGTCATCAGGGTGGTACTCTGATGGACCTGGGGGGGGGAGATGGCAGCAGTCAAGTTTTAGACTGATCCAATGAACCATTTCTGGTCAAAATGTTGTATCAAGAATGCCCAAATCTGTCTAATTGCTTTATTAAAACATTTTAAAGTTCATAACTGTACACTCTCCTCAACAATAGCATGGCATTTATCACTGTAACACCTACTGTTAATTGGACAGTGCAGTTTGATTAAGTTAAGATGAATGAACCATTTAATTTCTGTTCAAAATGTTGTATCAACAGTGCCCAAATGTGCCTAACTGGTCAGTATATACATTTTCAAGTAAATGACTGTAAACTCTCCTCAAACAATCAATGGCATTTATCACTGTAACAGCTACTGTAAATTGGACAGTTGATTAACAAGAAGTTAAGCTTTCTGCCCGAATAAGACATGTCTATGTCCTGGGAAATGTTCTTGTTACTTACAACCTCATGCTAATCACATGCTAATCACATGCTAATCACATGCTAATCACGTTTGCTCAACCATCCCGCAGGGGGACCCAGCGATCCTGAGGAAGTTTTAAAGATGAGTTGTGAATGTGTGTGTGTGTTTACTGGGATCGTGCGTGTGTGTGTGTTTACTGGGATCGTGCGTGTGTGTGTGTACTGGGGTCGTGTGTGTGTGTGTGTGTGTGTACTGGGGTTGTGTGTGTGTGTGTGTGTGTTTACTGGGGTCGTTGCGTAGCTCCTCCTCTGTCTTCTCTATGGTGATGAGGAGACTCTCTGTGGTGTCTGCTCTCTTTCCCTACAATGGTGAAACCATTCCATACGTACATCATCTCCTACACACACACACACACAGAGGGGGGGGGGCGATCAGAATGGAAAAAAGTGTGTGTCTGTGTGTGTGTGTCTATCTGTGGGTGTGTCTGCGTGTGTGTGAATCTGCGTGTATATATGTGTGTGTGTGTATATCTGTGCGTGTGTGTGTGTGTGTGTGTGTGCATATCTGTGTGTGTGTGTCTGTGTGCATATCTGTGTGAGTGTGTGTGTGTGTGTGTGTGTGTGTGTGTGTGTGTGTGTGTGTGTGTGTGTGTGTGTGTGTGTGTGTGTGTGAATCTGTGTGTGTGTATATCTGTGTGTGTGTATATCTGTGTGCATATCTGTGTGTGTGTATATCTGTGTGTGTGTATATCTGTGTGTGTGTCTGTGTGAATCTGTCTGTGTGTCTGTATATCTGTATATCTGTGTGTGTGTGTGTGTGTGTGTGTGTGTGTGTATATCTGTGTGTGTGTGTGTGTATATCTGTGTGTGTGTGTGTCTGTGTGTGTCTGTGTGTCTGTGTGTGTGTGTATATCTGTGTCTGTGTGTGTGTGTGTGTATATCTGTGTCTGTGTGTGTCTGTGTGTGTGTGTGTGTATATCTGTGTGTGTGTGTGTGTGTCTGTGTGTGTGTGTGTATATCTGTGTGTGTGTGTGTGTCTGTGTGTGTGTGTGTATATCTGTGTGTGTGTGTGTGTGTCTGTGTGTGTATATCTGTGTGTGTGTGTGTGTGTCTGTGTGTGTGTGTGTATATCTGTGTGTGTGTGTGTGTGTGTCTGTGTGTGTGTGTGTATATCTGTGTGTGTGTGTGTGTGTGTGTGTGTGTGTGTGTGTGTGTGTATATCTGTGTGTGTGTGTGTGTGTCTGTGTGTGTGTGTGTATATCTGTGCGTGTGTGTGTGTATATCTGTGCGTGTGTGTGTCTGTGTGTGTATATCTGTGTGTGTGTGTGTCTGTGTGTGTGTCTGTGTGTGTATATCTGTGTGTGTGTGTGTCTGTGTGTGTATATCTGTGTGTGTGTGTGTATCTGTGTGTGTGTGTGTCTGTGTGTGTGTGTATCTGTGTGTGTGTGTGTGTATCTGTGTGTGTGTCTGTGTGTCTATATCTGTGTGTGTATATCTGTGTGTGTGTGTCTGTGTGTGTGTGTATATCTGTGGGTGTGTCTGTGTGTGTGTGTGAATCTGCGTGTATATATGTGTGTGTGCATATCTGTGCGTGTGTGTGTGTGGGTGTGTGTGCATATCTGTGTGTGTGTGTCTGTGTGCATATCTGTGTGAGTGTGTGTGTGTGTGTGTGTGTGTGTGTGTGTGTGTGTGTGTGTGTGTGTGTGAATCTGTGTGTGTGTATATCTGTGTGTGTGTCTGTGTGCATATCTGTGTGTGTGTGTCTGTGTATATCTGTGTGTGTATCTGTGTGTGTGTCTGTGTGTTACCAGTGCTGGGACCACCAGTTTAACAGGGTTTCTGGCGTTGTATCTTCGTGATTTCCTCACTGCAAACTTCTCAGTAGGTATGGACTTCCTGCTAGTCTCTGCTTCAGCCCCTCTACCTGCCTACACACACACACACACACACACACACACACACCATATTCATAGCCAGAGCCATTCTACCTATGCCCGGCCAGTGAGCTGCTATGAATGTTTTATGACATACAATGAGCTGTTATGAACGCCGTCTGTGAACAGTTGTAAGCTCACCTGAACAGCTCGACCACGTTCTCTCCAGTCTTCTTGAGCTCCTCTTCAGGCAACATAGAGAGGATAGCAGCCTTCTGGTAGACATATATGGCCTATACACACAGGGGTTAGAGGTCAGGGTGTGTCCCTCTCCAGGGTGTGTATGTGTCCCTCCCTCCCTCTTGGACCAGCGACTCTCCTTACAGAGACACACAGGGGTCAGGGGTCAGGGGGTGTCGACCTACCTTGGACCAGCGACTCTCCTTACAGAGACACACAGGGGTCAGGGGGTGTCGACCTACCTTGGACCAGCGACTCTCCTTACAGAGACACACAGGGGTCAGGGTGTGTCTACCTACCTTGGACCAGCGACTCTCCTTACAGAGACACACAGGGATCAGGGGTCAGGGTGTGTCTACCTAGCTTGGACCAGCGACTCTCCTTACAGAGACACACAGGTGTCAGGGGTCAGGGTGTGTCTACCTACCTTGGACCAGCGACTCTCCTTACAGAGCAGGTCAGCGTATCTGTATGCCTGCAGCCAGTCCTGAGTGAAGGTGTGACTCACATTAACTCCCAGTAACACAGGTGGTGAATCTGTCTCCACTGAGACTGGGCTAAGATACACTCCTCAAACTTTAACTGGGCCTGAGGGGGGGGGTGGAGAGGGAGGTTGAAAGAGTTTGAGAGCGAAAGAGGGAGGTAGAGAGAGACAGGTCTTATGTCCTGTCGTGATGATTGAAGTTACTATGTACAGAATCAGTCAAAAGTTTGGACACACCTACTCATTCCAGGGTTTTTCTTTATTTTTGACTATTTTCTACATTGTAGAATAATAGTGAAGACATCAAAACTATGAAATAACACACATGGAATCATGTAGTAGAAGTGTTAGTTAAATTAAAATATGTTTTATATTTCAGATTCTTCAAAGTAGCCACACTTTGCCTTGATGACAGCTTTGCACACACTTGGCATTCTCTCAACCAGCTTCATGAGGTAGTCACCTGGAATGCATTTCAATTAACAGGTGTGCCTTGTTAAAAAGTACATTTGTGGAATTTCTTTCCTTCTTAATGTGTTTACGCCAATCAGTTGTGCTGTGACAAGGTAGGGTTGGTATACAGAAGATAGGCCTATTTGGTAAAAGACCAAAGTCCATATTATGGCAAGAACAGCTCAATTATGCAAAGAGAAAAGACAGTCCATCATTACTTTAAGACATGAAAGTCAGTCAATCTGGAAAATTTAAAAAATGTTAAAAGTTTCTTCAAGTGCAGTCGCAAAAACCATCAAGCGCAATGATGAAACTGGCTCTCATGAGGACCGCAACAGGAATGGAAAACCCAGAGTTACCTCTGCTGCAGAGGATAAGTTCATTAGAGTTACCAGCCTCAGATTGCAGCCCAAATAAATGCTTCAAAGAGTATTTATGTTCAAGTAACAGACACATCTCAACATCAACTGTTCAGAGGAGACAGGCCTGCGTGAATCAGGCCTTCATGGTTGAATTGCTGCAAAGAAACCACTACTAAAGGACACCAATAATAAGAAGAGACTTGCTTGGGCCAAGAAACATTAGCAGTGGACATTAGACCAGTGGAAATCTGTCCTTTGGTCTGATGAGTCCAAATTTGAGATTTTTAGTTTCAATCACCGTGTCTTTGTGAGACGCAGAGTAGGTGAACGGGTGATCTCTGCATATGTGGTTCCCACCGTGAAGCATGGAGGAGGAAGTGTTATGGTGTGGGGGTTATTTGCTGGTGACACTGTCTGTGATTTATTTAGAATTCAAGGCACACTTAACCAGCATGGCTACCAGAGCATTCTGCAGTGATACGCCATCCCATCTGGTTTGGGCTTAGTGGGACTATAATTTGTTTTTCAACAGGACAATGACCCAACACACCTCCAGACTGCGTAAGGGCTATTTGACCAAGGAGAGTGATTGAGTGCTGCACCAGATGACCTGGCCTCCACAATCACCCGACCTCAACCCATTTGAGATGGTTTGGGATGAGTTGGACCGCAGAGTGAAGGAAAAGCAGCCAACAAGTGCTCTGCATGTGTGGAAACTCCTTCAAGACTTTTGGAAAAACATTCCATGTCAAGTTGGTTGAGAGAATGCCAAGAGTGTACAAAGCTGTCATCAAGGCAAAGGGTAGATACTTTGAAGAATCTCAAATATATATAATACTTGTTTGGTTACTACATGAATCCATGTATGTTTTTTAAATAGTTTTGATGTCTTCACTATTACTCTACAATGTAGAAAATAGTCAAAATGAAGAAAAACCCTTGAATGAGTAGATGTGTCCAAACCTTTGACAGGTACTGTATATAACATTTGTATTGGAATGCACATTAAAAAATATTTGTTGAAGTTTTATTTGAAGTTTCACACACCTTCTCGAAGTTTCCTCTGAGCACAGCAATCCGAGCAGAATAAAACAGAATGATAGAACCCTAGGAGAGAAACACTCCCATCAGTACTCTACCATACAGAATGATAGAACCCTAGGAGAGAAACACTCCCATCAGTACTCTACCATACAGAATGATAGAACCCTAGGAGAGAAACACTCCCATCAGTACTCTACCATACAGAATGATAGAACCCTAAGAGAGAAACACTCCCATCAGTACTCTACCATACAGAATGATAGAACCCTAGGAGAGAAACACTCCCATCAGTACTCTACCATACAGAATGATAGAACCCTAGGAGAGAAACACTCCCATCAGTACTCTACCATACAGAATGATAGAACCCTAGGAGAGAAACACTCTCATCAGTACTCTACCATACAGAATGATAGAACCCTAGGAGAGAAACACTCCCATCAGTACTCTACCATACAGAATGATAGAACCCTGGGAGAGAAACACTCCCATCAGTACTCTACCATACAGAATGATAGAACCCTAGGAGAGAAACACTCCCATCAGTACTCTACCATACAGAATGATAGAACCCTAGGAGAGAAACACTCCCATCAGTACTCTACCATACAGAATGATAGAACCCTAGGAGAGAAACACTCCCATCAGTACTCTACCATACAGAATGATAGAACCCTAGGAGAGAAACACTCCCATCAGTACTCTACCATACAGAATGATAGAACCCTAGGAGAGAAACACTCTCATCAGTACTCTACCATACAGAATGATAGAACCCTAGGAGAGAAACACTCTCATACCATACAGGGTGTGTGTGTGTGTGTGTGTGTGTGTGTGTGTGTGTGTGTGTGTGTGTGTGTGTGTGTGTGTGCGTGTGCGAGATACTTACATTAGGGAACTTCTCAAGGTAAGGTCCCAGTAAGGCTTCTGCCTCTACAAGGTTTCCTTCTCCAGTACCTGGAACAACCATAACACAACCATCACACAACCATCCCACCATACATCCCACCACAACCACCATACAACCACCACATCCATCATCCCACCACAACACCATGCTAACACAACCACCAACTAACCATCATCAAACAATGCTGTGACAAGGTTACCATAACACAACCATCATACAACCACCATTCAACAATGTTACAACCACCATACAACCATGTTACAACCACCATACAACCATGTTACAACCACCATACAACCATGTTACAACCACCATACAAACACCATACAACCAGAATGCAACCACCATACAACCAGAATGCAACCACCATACAACCATGTTACAACCACCATACAACCATGTTACAACCACCCTACAACCATGTTACAACCACCATACAACCATGTTACAACCACCATACAACCATGTTACAACCACCATACAACCATGTTACAACCACCATACAACCATGTTACCAGAATACAACCATGATAGAACCAGAATACAACCATGATAGAACCATGATAGAACCAGAATACAACCATGATAGAACCATGATAGAACCAGAATACAACAATGATAGAACCAGAATACAACCATGATAGAACCAAAATACAACCACCATAGAACCAGAATACAACCATGATAGAACCATGATAGAACCAGAATACAGCCATGATAGAACCAGAATACAACCACCATAGAACCATGATAGAACAGAATACAACTACCATAGAACCATGATAGAACCAGAATACAGCCACCATAGAACCATGACAGAACCATGATAGAACCATCACAAATAACCACAACCACCAAACAAATATCACAAAATTACTAACCTTCTCCAAAACCTGGAACACACAACAATCGTCATTCAACCATCACACAACATTTACACAACTATTAACCAGTGTGTGTGTGTGTGTGTGTGTGTGTCCCTACCCAGTATGAGTGTAACGTAGGTATGGTACAGCAGCAACGTTAACACACTGAGGACAGCTCTGAGACCGTGGCTAGCTGCTCCTTCTCTCAGCTGAGACAGACCAAAGTCCTACAAGACACAATACATAGCATTCTTAACAGTTCATAGCTCCTTATAACAGCTATTACAAGTTATTTTTAAAATGTATTTTTTCTTTACTTAACTAGGCAAGTCAGTAAAGAACAAATTCTTATTTACAATGACAGCCTAACTGGGAAGAGTGGGTTAACTGCCTTGTTCAGGGAACAGTGGGTTAACTGCCTTGTTCAGGGGAACAGTGGGTTAACTGCCTTGTTCAGGGAACAGTGGGTTAACTGCCTTGTTCAGGGGAACAGTGGGTTAACTGCCTTGTTCAGGGGAACAGTGGGTTAACTGCCTTGTTCAGGGAACAGTGGGTTAACTGCCTTGTTCAGGGGCAGAAAGACAGATTTTTTTTTTACCTTGTCAGCTCGGGGATTCGATCTTACAACCTTTCGGATACTAGTCCAACGCTCTAACCAAAAGGCTAATTAACGCCCACCAGCATTCATTATATAAGCAGTCATAGCAGTTCATTGCTGAGCCATTAAACTCACTCTGTTGCCAGAGAAGCCGATGACTTCCAGCAACCTGAGGATCCTCTGAGGAAGGAGGGACAGCATCTGAGAGAGAGACAACTTGTTAAAACCAAGCTGCATTTATTTATACATCTCGCACACACACACACACACACACACACACACACACACACACACACACACACACACGTCTTTCTTACCAGGTTGAAGGATCCGATACCCAGTCTCACTCCTCCTTCGAACTGCCTGAATGATTCACTGCTATGGTCCTGAGTCACATTCAGAATATTCTGACATTCCCTACAGGAAGAGAGCACAGGATGTTATGTCATAAGTACTGTCACCTAGTCAGTTATACCCATACTAGACCAATCTACTAGTCCCCCAGCCAGTTATACCCATCTACTAGTCCCCCAGCCAGTTATACCTATCTACTAGTCCCCCAGTCAGTTATACCTACACTAGACCAATCTACTAGTCCCCCAGTCAGTTATACCCATACTAGACCAATCTACTAGTCCGCCAGCCAGTTATACCCATCTACTAGTCCCCCAGCCAGTTATACCCATCTACTAGTCCCCCAGTCAGTTATACCTACACTAGACCAATCTACTAGTCCCCCAGCCAGTTATACCGACACTAGACCAATCTACTAGTCCCCCAGCCAGTTATACCTACACTAGACCAATCTACTAGTCTCCAAGTCAGTTATACCCATCTACTAGTCCCCCAGCCAGTTATATCCGTCTACTAGTCCCCCAGCCAGTTATACCCATCTACTAGTCCCCCAGCCAGTTATATCCATCTACTAGTCCCCCAGCCAGTTATACCCATCTACTAGTCCTCCAGCCAGTTATACCCATCTACTAGTCCCCCAGCCAGTTATATCCATCTACTAGTCCCCCAGCCAGTTATACCCATCTACTAGTCCTCCAGCCAGTTATACCCATCTACTAGTCCCCCAGCCAGTTATATCCATCTACTAGTCCCCCAGCCAGTTATACCCATCTACTAGTCCCCCAGCCAGTTATACCCATCTACTAGTCCCCCAGCCAGTTATATCCATCTACTAGTCCCCCAGCCAGTTATATCCATCTACTAGTCCCCCAGCCAGTTATATCCATCTACTAGTCCCCCAGCCAGTTATATCCATCTACTAGTCCCCCAGCCAGTTATACCAATCTACTAGTACCCAGCCAGTTATACCAATCTACTAGTCCCCCAGCCAGTTATATCCATCTACTAGTCCCCCAGCCAGTTATATCCATCTACTAGTACCCAGCCAGTTATACCCATCTACTAGTCCCCCAGCCAGTTATACCCATCTACTAGTCCCCAGCCAGTTATACCCATCTACTAGTCCCCCAGCCAGTTATACCCATCTACTAGTCCCCCAGCCAGTTATACCCATCTACTAGTCCCCCAGCCAGTTATATCCATCTACTAGTCCCCCAGCCAGTTATACCCATCTACTAGTCCTCCAGCCAGTTATACCCATCTACTAGTCCCCCAGCCAGTTATATCCATCTACTAGTCCCCCAGCCAGTTATATCCATCTACTAGTCCCCCAGCCAGTTATACCCATCTACTAGTCCCCCAGCCAGTTATATCCATCTACTAGTCCCCCAGCCAGTTATACCCATCTACTAGTCCCCCAGCCAGTTATATCCATCTACTAGTCCCCCAGCCAGTTATACCCATCTACTAGTCCCCCAGCCAGTTATATCCATCTACTAGTCCCCCAGCCAGTTATACCCATCTACTAGTCCCCCAGCCAGTTATACCAATCTACTAGTCCCCCAGCCAGTTATACCCATCTACTAGTCCCCCAGCCAGTTATATCCATCTACTAGTCCCCCAGCCAGTTATACCCATCTACTAGTCCCCCAGCCAGTTATATCCATCTACTAGTCCCCCAGCCAGTTATATCCATCTACTAGTCCCCAGCCAGTTATACCCATCTACTAGTCTCCCAGCCAGTTATACCCATCTACTAGTACCCAGCCAGTTATATCCATCTACTAGTCCCCCAGCCAGTTATACCCATCTACTAGTCCCCCAGCCAGTTATACCAATCTACTAGTCCCCCAGCCAGTTATACCATCTACTAGTCCCCCAGCCAGTTATATCCATCTACTAAAGTCCCCCAGCCAGTTATACCCATCTACTAGTCCCCCAGCCAGTTATATCCATCTACTAGTCCCCCAGCCAGTTATATCCATCTACTAGTCCCCCAGCCAGTTATACCATCTACTAGTCTCCCAGCCAGTTATACCCATCTACTAGTACCCAGCCAGTTATATCCATCTACTAGTCCCCAGCCAGTTATACCCATCTACTAGTCCCCCAGCCAGTTATACCAATCTACTAGTACCCAGCCAGTTATATCCATCTACTAGTCCCCCAGCCAGTTATACCCATCTACTAGTCTCCCAGCCAGTTATACCCATCTACTAGTCCCCAGCCAGTTATACCCATCTACTAGTCCCCAGCCAGTTATACCAATCTACTAGTACCCAGCCAGTTATATCCATCTACTAGTCCCCCAGCCAGTTATATCCATCTACTAGTCCCCAGCCAGTTATACCCATCTACTAGTCCCCCAGCCAGTTATACCCATCTACTAGTCCCCCAGCCAGTTATACCATCTACTAGTACCCAGCCAGTTATACCCATCTACTAGTCCCCCAGCCAGTTATATCCATCTACTAGTCCCCCAGCCAGTTATACCCATCTACTAGTCCCCCAGCCAGTTATACCCATCTACTAGTCCCCCAGCCAGTTATATCCATCTACTAGTCCCCCAGCCAGTTATACCTACACTAGACCAATCTACTAGTCCGCCAGCCAGTTATACCCATCTACTAGTCCCCCAGCCAGTTATATCCATCTACTAGTCCCCCAGCCAGTTATACCCATCTACTAGTCCCCCAGCCAGTTATACCCATCTACTAGTCCCCAGCCAGTTATATCCATACTCAACCTATTCTATCTGATTCAACAAGTCCAGTTATTCCAACTCGGACTGATTTGGGGAACACTGACTTGTAAATCTGAAAACTTGTGCGTATTTTGATCCCTCCTTTGATAAAGCTGATCATGTTTTCATCCTGTTGAAAGAAGAAGGGAGAGAAACAAGTCAATGAATTAAGACAAGAAAACAGTATTAGCGTTAGCATACTCTACCTGTGTAGATTAGCTTAGCATACTCTACCTGTGTAGATTAGCGTTAGCATGGCTCTACCTGTGTAGATTAGCGTTAGCATACTCTACCTGTGTAGATTAGCGTTAGGATACTCTACCGGTGTAGATTAGCGTTAGGATACTCTACCGGTGTAGATTAGCGTTAGCATACTCTACCTGTGTAGATTAGCGTTAGCAAACTCTACCTGTGTAGATTAGCGTTAGCATACTCTACCTGTGTAGATTAGCGTTAGCAAACTCTACCTGTGTAGATTAGCGTTAGCATACTCTACCTGTGTAGATTAGCGTTAGGATACTCTACCTGTGTAGATTAGCGTTAGCATACTCTACCTGTGTAGATTAGCGTTAGCATACTCTACCTGTGTAGATTAGCGTTAGCATACTCTACCTGTGTAGATTAGCGTTAGCATACTCTACCTGTGTAGATTAGCGTTAGGATATTTTACCTGTACAAAGGTGAGCGTGGCTTTTTGCAGTAGGCACTCAGCATAGCAGATCTCTGCATGCATCTCCTCTGAAGACATACACAGATACGTTATAGTGAAAACACACAAACACACAACCACACAACCACAAAAAACACACAACCACATAAACACAAACAAACACACACACACAACCACACATATTCCATGTTGGTCATTTAGCAGAGAGACTTCCAGTTAGTTGCTGATCTAAATAAGGTAGGTGAGACAAACACACAGAAAGCCTTCCTCAAAACAACATCAATGGTAGAGAGGACAGTTCAACAGAGACAACACTAGTCTGAGGTGGTCAGGTGAACACTAGTCTGAAGTGGTCAGGTCAACACTAGTCTGAGGTGGTCAGGTCAACACTAGTCTGAGGTGGTCAGGTCAACACTAGTCTGAGGTGGTCAGGT
>NW_027003584.1:115845-140155 GCF_036934945.1 Oncorhynchus masou masou
GTGGCAGGGTAGCCTAGTGGTTAGAGCGTTGGACTAGTAATCGAAAGGTTGCAAGTTCGAATCCCCGAACTGACAAGGTACAAATCTGTCGTTCTGCCCCTGAACAGGCAGTTAACCTACTGTTCCCAGGCCGTCATTGAAAATAAGAATTTGTTCTTAACTGACTTGCCTAGTAAAATAAAAACTATGGGTTTCACTATATAGTACACTATATAATACACTACTATAGGTTTCACTATATAGTACACTATATAATACACTACTATGGGTTTCCCTATATAATACACTACTATGGGTTTCACTATTTAGTACACTATCTAATACACTACTATGGGTTTCCCTATATAGTACACTATATAATACACTACTATGGGTTTCCCTATATAATACACTACTATGGGTTTCACTATATAGTACACTAAATATAATAATATATCCCATTTAGCAGACGCTTTTTGTCCGGCGACTTACAAGTCGGCTGGGGCCACTACTTTTACATATGGGTGGCCCTAGCGGGAATCGAACCGACTGAGCCACACAGGACACACTACTATGGGGTTCCCTATATAGTGCACTATATAATACACTACTATGGGTTTCACTATATAAAACACTACTATAGGTTTCCCTATGTAATACACTACTATGGGTTTCACTATACAGTACACTATATAATACACTACTATGGGTTTCAGCTTATATAGTACACTACTATGGGTTTCACTATTTAGTACACTATATAATACACTACTATGGGTTTCACTATTTAGTACACTATATAAAACACTACTATAGGTTTCCCTATGTAATACACTACTATGGGTTTCACTATACAGTACACTATATAATACACTACTATGGGTTTCGCTATATAGTACACTACTATGGGTTTCACTATTTAGTACACTATATAATACACTACTATGGGTTTCACTATTTAGTACACTACTATGGGTTTCACTATATAGTACACTATATAATACACTACTATAGGTTTCACTATATAGTACACTATATAATACACTACTATGGGTTTCACTATTTAGTACACTATATAATACACTACTATGGGTTTCCCTATATAATACACTATATAATACACTACTATGGGTTTCCTATATAGTACACTATGTAATACACTACTATGAGTTTCCCTATACAATACACTACTATGGGTTTCACTATATAATACACTACTATGGGGCGTAGCAGGGTAGCCTAGTGGTTAGAGCGTTGGACTATGTAATCGAAAGGTTGCCCCTGAACAGGCAGTTAACCCACTGTTCCCAGGCCGTCATTGAAAATAAGAATTTGTTCTTAACTGACTTGCCTAGTAAAATAAAGGTGAAATAAAAATAAAAAAACTATGGGTTTCACTATATAGTACACTATATAATACACTACTATGGGTTTCCCTATATAGTACACTATGTAATACACTACTATAGGTTTCCCTATGTAATACACTACTATGGGTTTCACTATACAGTACACTATATAATACACTACTATGGGTTTCGCTATATAGTACACTACTATGGGTTTCACTATTTAGTACACTATATAATACACTACTATGGGTTTCACTATTTAGTACACTACTATGGGTTTCACTATATAGTACACTATATAATACACTACTATAGGTTTCACTATATAGTACACTATATAATACACTACTATGGGTTTCACTATTTAGTACACTATATAATACACTACTATGGGTTTCCCTATATAATACACTATATAATACACTACTATGGGTTTCCCTATATAGTACACTATGTAATACACTACTATGAGTTTCCCTATACAATACACTACTATGGGTTTCACTATATAATACACTACTATGGGGCGGCAGGGTAGCCTAGTGGTTAGAGCGTTGGACTAGTAATCGAAAGGCTGCAAGTTCGAATCCCGAACTGACAAGGTACAAATCTGTCGTTCTGCCCTGAACAGGCAGTTAACCCACTGTTCCCAGGCCGTCATTGAAAATAAGAATTTGTTCTTAACTGACTTGCCTAGTAAAATAAAGGTGAAATAAAAAATAAAAAAAACTATGGGTTTCACTATATAGTACACTATATAATACACTACTATGGGTTTCCCTATATAGTACACTATGTAATACACTACTATGAGTTTCCCTATACAATACACTACTATGGGTTTCACTATATAATTCACTATATAGTACACTATATAATACACTACTATGGGTTTCCCTATTTAGTACACTATATAATACACTACTATTACTACTAGTGTAACCTGGCGGGCCTAGAGTTTCCCCTGGTCAGACAGGAAAACCTCCTGGTCCGACCCAGACATTATAGACAGGAAACCCTCCTGGTCCTACCCAGACATTATAGACAGGGAAACTCCTGGTCCTACCATGACTGTATGACAAAGAGAAGGCCAGAGGAGATTATAGACAGGAAAACCTCCTGGTCCTACCCAGACATTATAGACAGGAAAACCTCTCCTGGTCCTACCCAGACATTATAGACAGGAAACCTCCTGGTCCTACCCAGACATTATAGACAGGAAAACCTCCTGGTCCCTACAGTATGTAATTGCACATAAAAGTAGATAGAGGACTCTTCTTTGTATCTGTGCTATTATACCGTCTGTAACATAATGGGCAGCAAGCACCATTGAGGCTACAACTCGTAGGAATGCCCACCCAGTTGACTACTTTAAAATGGCGTAAGCCCTCAATGGCAGTGTCTATGCAAAACGGCCTTTGGCAACCTCGAGGCCTCGCTCATTCTCTATGGTAGTGAACTACTGATAAGGTTTTATTTTAGGCCTCTATCATTCTCTATGGTGGTGAACTAATAGGGTTCTGTTTTAAATGTAGTTTTACACTAGAGGCCTCTATCATTCTCTATGGTGGTGAACTAATACGGTTCTGTTTTAAATGTAGTTTTCCACTAGAGGCCTCTATCATTCTCTATGGTGTTGAACTAATAGGTTCTGTTTTAAATGTAGTTTTACACTAGGAGGCCTCTATCATTCTCTATGGTGTGGTAAACTAATACGGTTCTGTTTTAAATGTAGTTTTCCACTAGAGGGCGTGATGGGCTGTACCAATATTGTTTCCAATTTTTTGTATCGAGACCAAATACGTATGTGTGTGTGTGTTCAGCCTAAGCGTGTGTGTCCATGTGTTACTCACTACCAGCTAGTGCCTCTGTGTGTGTTTTTGTGTGTTTATAGACAGTGAAAACTAAAAAGTATTGGGACAGTGACACATTATATGTAACTAAGAATTTGTTTCTTAAACTGACTCCGCCTAGTTAAATAAAGGTTACAATTTTTTTTAAATAAAACATGATTTGTTGTTCTGGCTCTGTACTCCAGCACTTTGGATTTGAAATCAAACAATGACAATGAGGTCAAAGTGCAGACTGTCAGCTTTAATTTGAGGCTAATCTTCATCCATACGGTGAACGTTTATAAATTATAGCATTTTTTTCTTGTACATAGTACTCCTCCTCCCCCCATTTTTGGGTCCAAAAGTATTCGTACAAATTCACTTATATGTGTATTAAAGTAGTAGAGGTGTTGTGTCCATAGCCACACCACCCAATGATAAATGAAGCGTGTTACTACGAACTTGTTGGATGCATTTTTGCTGTTTGTTTTGTTTTTTTGTGTTTTTACTGTTGAATATAACGACTGAGAAAGTTTACAGACGCACAAATATACCCCCAAGACGTATTCTATTCTTATTTACAATAAAAAGTGACTCCAAAATGACACTATGCATTATTTACCGTTCATTTCTATTGGGCACAAAATAATGTGAAACACAAACAAAACAAACAGCAAAAATGCATCCAACAAGTTCGTAGAGTCCCAAGCTTGATTTAGACATTGGGTAGTGTGGCTATGGGACAAAACACTTCCACTAATTTAATACATAGAACTGAATTAATCACAATACTTTTATAATGGTATATATATATAATGTATAAGTATATCACAATACTTTATAACTGTGTATATATATATATATAATGTATAAGTTTCACAATACTTTATAACTGTATATATATAATGTATAAGTATATCACAATACTTTATAACTGTATATATATGTATGTATAAGTATTTCACAATACTTATAACTGTATATATATAATGTATAAGTATATCACAGTACTTTATAACTGTATATATATATAATGTATAAGTATATCACAATACTTTATAACTGTATATATATATATATGTATAAGTATATCACAATACTTTATAATGGTATATATATAATGTATAAGTATATCACAATACTTATAACTGTATATGTATGTATAAGTATATCACAATACTTTATAACTGTATATATATGTATATATATGCATACGTATATCACAATACTTTATAACTGTGTATATATAATGTAAAAGTATATCACAATACTTTATAACTGTATATATATAATGTATAAGTATTTCACAATACTTTATAACTGTATATATATATAATGTATAAGTATATCACAGTACTTTATAACTGTATATATATAATGTATAAGTATATCACAATACTTTATAACTGTATATATATGTATGTATAAGTATATCACAATTCTTTATAACTGTATATATATATATATATATATATATATATGTATAACATATCACAATACTTTATAACTGTATGTATATAATGTATAAGTATATCACAATACTTTATAACTGTATATATATGTATGTATAAGTATTTCACAATACTATAACTGTATATAATGTATAAGTATATCACAGTACTTTATAACTGTATATATATATATATAATGTATAAGTATATCACAATACTTTATAACTGTATATATATATATGTATAAGTATTTCACAATACTTTATAACTGTATATATATATAATGTATAAGTATATCACAATACTTTATAACTGTATATATATGTATATATATGCATACGTATATCACAATACTTTATAACTGTGTATATATAATGTAAAAGTATATCACAATACTTATAACTGTATATATATATAATGTATAAGTATTTCACAATACTTTATAACTGTATATATATATAATGTATAAGTATATCACAGTACTTTATAACTGTATATATATAATGTATAAGTATATCACAATACTTTATAACTGTATATATATGTATGTATAAGTATATCACAATTCTTTATAACTGTATATATATATATATATATATATATGTATAAGTATATCACAATACTTTATAACTGTATGTATATAATGTATAAGTATATCACAATACTTTATAACTGTATATATATGTATGTATAAGTATTTCACAATACTTTATAACTGTATATATATATAATGTATATATATCACAGTACTATAACTGTATATATATATATATAATGTATAAGTATATCACAATACTTTATAACTGTATATATATATATATGTATAAGTATTTCACAATACTTTATAACTGTATATATATATATATGTATAAGTATATCACAATACTTTATAACTGTATATATATGTATAAGTATATCACAATACTTTATAACTGTATATATATATAATGTATAAGTATTTCACAATACTTTATAACTGTATATATATATATATATGTATAAGTATATCACAATACTTTTGGTCCCCTAAAATTGGGGGAGACAGGTACAAAAAGGGCTGTAAATTCTAAACGGTTCACTTCGATATGGATGAAAATACCCTCAAACTAAAATTTCAAATCCAAAGTGCTGGAGTACGGAGCCAAAAACAACAAAACAGTTGTCACTGTCACAATACTTTTGGAGGTCACTGTACTGAGGTGGCGGCAGGCACCCTGAACAAGGCAGTTAACCCACTGTTCCCCTGAACAAGGCAGTTAACCCACTGTTCCCCTGAACAAGGCAGTTAACCCACTGTTCCCTGAACAAGGCAGTTAACCCCACTGTTCCCCTGAACAAGGCAGTTAACCCACTGTTCCCCTGAACAAGGCAGTTAACCCCACTGTTCCCCTGAACAAGGCAGTTAACCCCACTGTTCCCCTGAACAAGGCAGTTAACCCACTGTTCCCGTGAACAAGGCAGTTAACCCACTGTTCCCCTGGACAAGGCAGTTAACCCCACTGTTCCCCTGGACAAGGCAGTTAACCCCACTGTTCCCCTGAACAAGGCAGTTAACCCACTGTTCCCCTGAACAAGGCAGTTAACCCACTGTTCCCCTGCACAAGGCAGTTAACCCACTGTTCCCCTGAACAAGGCAGTTAACCCACTGTTCCCTGAACAAGGCAGTTAACCCACTGTTCCCCTGAACAAGGCAGTTAACCCCACTGTTCCCCTGAACAAGGCAGTTAACCCCACTGTTCCCCTGAACAAGGCAGTTAACCCACTGTTCCCCTGAACAAGGCAGTTAACCCACTGTTCCCCTGAACAAGGCAGTTAACCCACTGTTCCCTGAACAAGGCAGTTAACCCACTGTTCCCCTGAACAAGGCAGTTAATCACTGTTCCCTGAACAAGGCAGTTAACCCACTGTTCCCCTGACAAGGTAAAGTTAACCCACTGTTCCCTGAACAAGGCAGTTAACCCACTGTTCCCCTGAACAAGGCAGTTAACCCCACTGTTCCCCGGTAGGCCGTCATTGTAAATAAGAATTTGTTCTTAACTGACATGTTAAATAAAGGTAACATGTGTGTTTCTAAATGTATTTAAGGGTTATTATTTTGCATGTTCGTATTATTGTTGTGAAATAATAACCAGTGAAATAAGGAGACATTAAATAATGATATGTTCATATTATTGTTGTGTTGAAACATAATGGGCTTTATGGGTAATAGTTCTGGAGAGGAGAACTCTAGAGGAACTGAACCAGTGAAATAAGGAGACATTAAATAATGATATGTTCATATTATTGTTGTCTAGTAATAGTTGTGGAATTCTGGAGCGTTCTAATTCCATATTTTCTGTAAATCCTGGTTTGGAAAGAGACACGCCAATCAGAAAGGAATAAGCAGGAAATTCAGAATGTCCAACCAGGATTTCTGGAAAGCAACCCCGGTGTGTGTGCTTCCTACTGCTGTACTGTCTACTCTAGCACAGGGAAATAGGACGACTAGAATGGACATTCTCATTCCAGTCATGGGCCCGAAGTGGCTTGGTCCCTTCTAGTCATCCTATTTCTATGGTCTAGCACCGTGATACTTTATTGGTCTTGTTTAAAAGACAGAAAACAACTCCTGGAAAGCAACAATGATTAGCCAATCACATTACTGTTAATGTAATGATTAGCCAATCATATTACAGTTAATGTAATGATTAGCCAATCATATTACAGTTAATGTAATGATTAGCCAATCATATTCCAGTTAATCTAATGATTAGCCAATCATATTCAAGTTAATGTAATGATTAGCCAATCATATTACAGTAAATGTAATGATTAGCCAATCAAATTCCAGTTAATGTAATGATTAGCCAATCATTCTGTTTTCAAAGAACTGTTTGTGGGTGTGTCCCAAATGTCACCCTATTGCCTATGTAGTGCCCATAGGGCTCCCATAGGGCTCTACATAGAGCTCCCAAAGGGCTCTACATAGAGCTCCCATAGGGCTCTACATTGAGCTCCCATAGGGCTCTACATAGAGCTCCCATAGGGCTCTACATAGAGCTCCCATAGGGCTCTACATAGAGCTTCCAAAGGGCTCTATATAGGGCTCTACATAGAGCTCCCATGGGGCTCTACATAGAGCTCCCAAAGGGCTTTACATAGAGCTCCCAAAGGGCTCTAGATAGGGCTCTACATTGAGCTCCCATAGGGCTCTACATAAAGCTCCCAAAGGGCTCTACATAGAGCTCACATAGGGCTCTACATATAGCTCCCAAAGGGCTCTACATAGAGCTCCCAAAGGGCTCTACATAGAGCTCCCATAGGGCTCTGCATAGAGCTCCCAAAGGGCTCTACATAGAGCTCTACATAGGGCTCTGTATAGGGCTCCCATAGGACACTGTATAGGGCTCTACATAGAGCTCCCATATGGATCTGTATAGGGCCTCTACATAGGGCTCTACATAGGACTCTGTATAGGACTCTTCATAGGGCTCTACATAGGGCTCTACATAGGACTCTACATAGGGCTCTACATAGGACTCTCTATAGGGCTCTCCATAGGGCTCTACATAAGGCTCTACATAGGGCTCTGAATAAGGATCTCCATAGGGCTCTGCATATGGCTCTACATAGGGCTCTGCATATGGCTCTACATAAGGCTCTCCATAGGGCTCTACATAGGACTCTACATAGGGCTCTACATAGGGCTCTCCATAGGGCTCTCCATAGGGCTCTACATAAGGCTCTCCATAGGGCTCTACATAGGACTCTACATAGGGCTCTACATAGGGCTCTCCATAGGGCTCTCCATAGGGCTCTACATAAGGCTCTCCATAGGGCTCTACATAGAGCTCCCATAGGGCTCTCCATAGGGCTCAACGTAAGGCTCTCCATAGGGCTCTGCATAGGGCTCTACATAAGGCTCTCCATAGGGCTCTACATAGAGCTCCCGTAGGGCTCCCCATTTGGCTCTGCATAGGGCTCTACATAGGACTCTGTATAAGACTCTGCATAGGGCTCTCCATAGGGCTCTACATAAGGCTCTCCATAGGGCTCTACTACATAGGGCTCTACATAAGGCTCTACATAGGGCTCTACATAAGGATCTCCATAGGGCTCTACTACATAGGGCTCTACATAGGGCTCTGCATAGGGCTCTACATAAGGCTCTCCATAGGGCTCTACATAAGGATCTCCATAGGGCTCTGCATAGGGCTCTGCATAGGGCTCCCCATAGGGCTCTACATAAGGATCTCCATAGTGCTCTGCATAGGGCTCTACATAGGGCTATCCATAGGGCTCTCCATAGGGCTCCCCATAGGGCTCTACATAGGGCTCTGCATAGGGCTCTACATAAGGCTCTCCATAGGGCTCTCCATAGGGCTCTGCATAGAGCTCTACAGTGCCTTGCGAAAGTATTCGGCCCCTTGAACTTTGCGCCCTTTTGCCACATTTCAGGCTTCAAACATAAAGATATAAAACTGTATTTTTTTGTGAAGAATCAACAACAAGTGGGACACAATCATGAAGTGGAACGACATTTATTGGATATTTCAAACTTTTTTAACAAATCAAAAACTGAAAAATTGGGCGTGCAAAATGATTCAGCCCCCTTAAGTTAATACTTTGTAGCGCCAGCTTTTGCTGCGATTACAGCTGTAAGTCGCTTGGGGTATGTCTCTATCAGTTTTGCACATCGAGAGACTGACATTTTTTTCCCATTCCTCCTTGCAAAACAGCTCGAGCTCAGTGAGGTTGGATGGAGAGCATTTGTGAACAGCAGTTTTCAGTTCTTTCCACAGATTCTCGATTGGATTCAGGTCTGGACTTTGACTTGGCCATTCTAACACCTGGATATGTTTATTTTTTAACCATTCCATTGTAGATTTTGCTTTATGTTTTGAGTCGAGTTGTTTTGCAAGGAGGAATGGGAAAAATGTTCAGTCTCTCAATGTGCAAAACTGATAGAGACATACCCTAAGCGACTTACAGCTGTAATCGCAGCAAAAGGTGGCGCTACAAATTATTAACTTAAGGGGCTGAATCATTTTGCACGCCCAATTTTTCAGTTTTTGATTTGTTAAAAAGTTTGAAATATCCAATAAATGTCGTTCCACTTCATGATTGTGTCCCACTTGTTGTTGATTCTTCACAAAAAAATACAGTTTTATATCTTTATGTTTGAAGCCTGAAATGTGGCAAAAGGGCGCAAAGTTCAAGGGGGCCGAATACTTTGACAAGGCACTGTACATACGGCTCTCCATAAGCCTCGACTCTCTATCTATATGACAGTGTTCTATACTGGTACATCTATATGACAGTGTTCTATACTGGTACATCTATATGACAGTGTTCTATACTGGTACATCTATTCTCTATCTATATGACAGTGTTCTATACTGGTACATCTATATGACAGTGTTCTATACTGGTACATCTATATGACAGTGTTCTATACTGGTACATATATTCTCTATCTATATGACAGTGTTCTATACTGGTACATCTATTCTCTATCTATATGACAGTGTTCTATACTGGTACATCTATATGACAGTGTTTTATACTGCTACATCTATATGACAGTGTTCTATACTGGTACATCTATTCTCTATCTATATGACAGTGTTCTATACTGGTGCATCTATATGACAGTGTTCTATACTGGTACATCTATATGACAGTGTTCTATACTGGTACATCTATTCTCTATCTATATGACAGTGTTCTATAATGTTACATCTATATTACAGTGTTCTATACTGGTACATCTATTCTCTATCTATATGACAGTGTTCTATACTGGTACATCTATATGACAGTGTTCTATACTGGTACATCTATGCTCTATCTATATGACAGTGTTCTATACTGGTACATCAATTCTCTATCTATATGACAGTGTTCTATACTGGTACATCTATATGACAGTGTTCTATACTGGTACATCTATATGACAGTGTTCTATACTGGTACATCTATTCTCTATCTATATGACAGTGTTCTATACTGGTACATCTATATGACAGTGTTCTATACTGGTACATCTATATGACAGTGTTCTATACTGGTACATCTATTATCTATATGACAGTGTTCTATACTGGCACATTTATATGACAGTGTTCTATACTGGTACATCTATTCTCTATCTATATGACAGTGTTCTATACTGGTACATCTATATGACAGTGTTCTATACTGGTACATCTATATGACAGTGTTCTATACTGGTACATCTATATGACACTTCTATACTGGCACATCTATTCTCTATCTATATGACAGTGTTCTATACTGGTACATCTATATGACAGTGCTCTATACTGGTACATCTATATGACACTGTTCTATACTGGCACATCTATTCTCTATCTATATGACAGTGTTCTATACTGGTACATCTATATGACAGTGTTCTATACTGGTACATCTATATGACAGTGTTCTATACTGGTACATCTATATGACAGTGTTCTATACTGGTACATCTATTCTTTATCTATATGACAGTGTTCTATACTGGTACATATATATGACAGTGTTCTATACTGGTACATCTATATGACAGTGTTCTATACTGGTACATATATTCTCTATCTATATGACAGTGTTCTATACTGGTACATCTATTCTCTATCTATATGACAGTGTTCTATACTGGTACATCTATATGACAGTGTTCTATACTGGTACATCTATATGACAGTGTTCTATACTGGTACATCTATTCTCTATCTATATGACAGTGTTCTATACTGGTACATCTATATGACAGTGTTCTATACTGGTACATATATTCTCTATCTATATGACAGTGTTCTATACTGGTACATCTATATGACAGTGTTCTATACTGGTACATCTATATGACAGTGTTCTATACTGGTACATCTATATGACAGTGTTCTATACTGGTACATCTATTCTCTATCTATATGACAGTGTTCTATACTGGTACATCTATATGACAGTGTTCTATACTGGTACATCTATATGACAGTGTTCTATACTGGTACATCTATTCTCTATCTATATGAGAGTGTTCTATACTGGTACATCTATTCTCTATCTATTTGACAGTGTTCTATACTGGTACATCTATTATCTCTCTATATGACAGCATTCTATACTGGTACATCTATATGACAGTGTTCTATACCTCTCTCTAACCCTCTAGATATACAGGTTGTTGGGGCTCTGCCTTGCTTATCTGACTAAGTGTTTGTCTAAATCTGTTGCAATGTATTTAATCATTAACATGGTCAGATCCAGACACACACACACACACACACACACACACACACACACACACACACACACACACACACACACACACACACACACACACACAGTATTGCATAACAAACCTTGTAGGGACACACAATTCAGTCCGATCCAAAACCTATTTTCCCTAAACCATAAACCTAACCCCAACTCCTAACTCTAAACCTAATTCTAACTCAAAGCCTAATTCTATCCTTAACCTGCTAGAAATAGCATTTGACCTTGTGGGGACCAACAAAATGATTACTATTCTGGTGTGGATATCTGGTGAAAGACGTCCACCAAACGCACTGAGAACACAGGATCCCCTGGTCATTATGTTACATGGTTTGGAGAGGGAGACAGACAACATGCTTTACATTTAGAATGTTTAGAATGCAGAGGAAGACAGACAACGTGCTTTACATTTAGAATGTTTAGAATGCAGAGGAAGACAGACAACGTGCTTTACATTTAGAATGTTTAGAAGGCAGAGGAAGACAGACAACGTGCTTTACATTTAGAATGTTTAGAATGTTTAGAATGCAGAGGAAGACAGACAACGTGCTTTACATTTAGAATGTTTAGAATGTTTAGAATGCAGAGGAAGACAGACAACCTGCTTTACATTTAGAATGTTTAGAATGTTTAGAATGCAGAGGAAGACAGACAACGTGCTTTACAATGAGAATGTTTAGAATGTTTAGAAGGCAGAGGAAGACAGACAACATGCTTTACATTTAGAATGTTTAGAAGGCAGAGGAAGACAGACAATGTGCTTTACATTTAGAATGTTTAGAATGTTTATAATGCAGAGGAAGACAGACAACGTGCTTTACATTTAGAATGTTTAGAATGCAGAGGAAGACAGACAACGTGCTCTACATTTAGAATGTTTAGAATGTTTAGAATGCAGAGGAAGACAGACAACGTGCTTTACATTTAGAATGTTTAGAATGCAAAGGAAGACAGACAACGTGCTTTACATTTAGAATGTTTAGAATGCAGAGGAAGACAGACAACGTGCTTTACATTTAGAATGTTTAGAATGTTTAGAATGCAGAGGAAGACAGACAACATGCTTTACATTTAGAATGTTTAGAATGTTTTGAATGCAGAGGAAGACAGACAACATGCTTTACATTTAGAATGTTTACAATGTTTAGAAGGCAGAGGAAGACAGACAACCTAATTTACATTTAGAATGTTTAGAATGTTTAGAATGCAGAGGAAGACAGACAACGTGCTTTATATTTAGAATGTTTAGAATGTTTAAAATGCAGAGGAAGACAGACAACGTGCTTTATATTTAGAATGTTTAGAATGTTTAGAATGCAGAGGAAGACAGACAACGTGCTTTATATTTAGAATGTTTAGAATGTTTAAAATGCAGAGGAAGATAGACACTATGCTTTACATTTAGAATGTTTAGAATGTTTAGAAGGCAGAGGAAGACAAACATGCTTTACATTTAGAATGTTAAGAATGCAGAGGAAGACAGACAACGTGCTTTACATTTAGAATGTTTAGAACGCAGAGGAAGACAGACAACGTGCTTTACATTTAGAATGTTTAGATGGCAGAGGAAGACAGACAACGTGCTTTACATTTAGGTGTTTAGAATGTTTAGAATGCAGAGGAAGACAGACAACGTGCTTTACATGTAGAATGTTTAGAATGCAGAGGAAGACAGACAACGTGCTTTACATGTAGAATGTTTAGAATGCAGAGGAAGACAGACAACGTGCTTTAAATTTACATTTACATTTAAGTCATTTAGCAGACGCTCTTATCCAGAGCGACTTATAAATTTAGAATGTTTAGAATGTATAGGAAGACAGGCAACATGCTTTACATTTACAATGTTGAGAAGGCAGAGGAAGACAGACAACGTGCTTTACATTTAGAATGTTGAGAATGCAGAGGAAGACAGACAACGTGCTTTACATTTAGAATGTTTAGAATGCAGAGAAAGACAGACAACGTGCTTTACATTTAGATTGTTTAGAATGTTTAGAACGCAGAGGAAGACAGACAACATGCTTTACATTTAGATTGTTTAGAATGCAGAGGAAGACAGACAACATGCTTTACATTTAGAATGTTGAGAAGGCAGAAGAAGACAGACAACGTGTTTACATTTAGAATGTTGAGAATGCAGAGTGAAGAGACAACGGCTTACATTTAGAATGCTGAGAATGCAGAGTAAGACAGACAACGTGCTTACTAGGAATGTTTAGGAAATGCAGAGAAAGACATGAACGCAGCTTTACATTTAGATTGTTTAGAATGCAGAGGAAGACAGGCATCGTAATATATTTAGAAACAAGTTGAGAAGGCAGAGGAAGACAGACAACATGCTTTACATTTAGAATGTTTAGAATGCAGAGGAAGACAGACAATGTTTTACATTTAGAATGGGTGTTTAGAACGCAGAGGAAGACAGACAACATGCTTTACATTTAGAATGTTTAAAGGCAGAGGAAGTCAGACAACATGGTTTACATTTAGGTGTTTAGAATGTTTAGAATGCAGAGGGAAGACAGACAACGTGTTTACATTTAGAAAATTTAGAATGTTTAATGCAGAGAAGACAGGCAGCTATGGTTTCTTTACCTTTAGAATGTTTAGATGGCAGAGGGAAAATTCAGACAACGTGCTTTACATTTAGGTGTTTAGAATGTTTAGAATGCAGAGAAAGACAGACAACATATGCTTTACATTTAGAATGTTTTGAATGCAGAGGAAGACAGACAACGTGTTTTTACATTTAGAATGCTTTAGAATGTTTAGAACGCAGAGGAAGACAGACAACATGCTTACATTTAGAATGTTTAGGGAAGGCAGAGGAAGACAGACAACATGCTTTACATTTAGAATGTTTAGAACGTAGAGGAAGACAGACAACATGCTTTACATTTAGAATGTTTCAAGGCAGAGGAAGACAGACACCGTGGTTTACATTTAGAATGTTTGGAACGCAGAGGAAGACAGACAACATGCTTTACATTTAGAATGTTTAGAATGCAGAGGAAGACAGACAGCGTGCTTACATTTAGGTGTTTAGAATGTTTAGAATGCAGAGGAAGTCAGACAACGTGCTTTACATTTAGGTGTTTAGAATGCAGAGGAAGACAGGCAGCGTGCTTTTATGTTTAGATGGCAGAGGAAGACAGGCAACGTGCTTTACCTTTAGAATGTTTTAGATGGCAGAGGAAGACAGACAACGTGTTTTACATTTAGGTGCTTTACATTTAGAATGTTTAGAATGCAGAGGAAGACAGACAACATGCTTTACATTTAGAATGTTTAGAATGCAGAGGAAGACAGACAACGTGCTTTTTTTAGAATGTTTAGAATGTTTTGCAGAGGAAGAAGCGTGCTTTACCTTTATGAACGCAGAGGAAGACAGACAACGTGCTTTACATTTATTTAGAATGTTTAGAAGACAGACAAGCTGTACATTTAGGTGTTTAGAATGTTTAGAATAACAGACAACGCCCTAAATTTTAATTGGAATGCTATAGGAAGAAGCAACGTTTAGTTCAGACAAAGGAATGTTTAGAACAGAGGAAGACACAGTTTTTTACATTTAGAATGTTGAGAAGGCAGAGGAAGACAGACAACGTGCTTTACATTTAGAATGTTGAGAATGCAGAGGAAAGACAGACAACGCTTTACATTTAGAATGTTGAGAATGCAGAGGAAGACAGACAACATGCTTTACATTTAGAATGTTTAGAATGCAGAGGAAGACAGACAGTATTTTACATTTAGGTGTTTAGAATGTTTAGAATGCAGAGGAATACAGACAACATGCTTTACATTTAGGTGTTTAGAACGTAGAGGAAGACAGACAAAGTTTACATTTAGGTGTTTAGAAATGTGTTTTGATTAAATTTTAGAATGTACATTAGAATGTTGAGAATAGAATGAGAAGGAAGACAGCACAACGTGCTTTACATTTAGAATGTTTAGAATGCAGGAGGAAAGACAGACAACGTGGCTTTACATTTAGATTGTTTAGAATGTTTAGAATGCAGAGGAAGACAGACAACATTTAGAATGTTGAGAAGGCAGAGGAAGCAGAGACAACATGCTTTACATTTAGGTGTTTTTACATTTAGAATGTTTAGAATGTTTAGAACCGCAGAGGAAATAGACAACATGCTTTACATTTAGAATGTTTAGAATGCATAGGAAGACAGGCAACGGCTTTACATTTAGAATGTTTTGAATGCAGAGGAAGACAGACAACGTGCTTTACATTTACATGTAGAATGTTTAGAATGCAGAGGAAGACAGACATGTGTTTACATTTAGAATGTTTAATGTTTAAATTCTTTTACCTTTAGAATGTTTAGAATGCATAGGAAGACAGGCAACGTGGTTTACATTTAGAATGTTTTGAGAAGGCAGAGGAAGACAGACAACTTGCTTACATTTAGAAGGCAGAGGAAGACAGACAAATGTTGTTTAGAATGCAGAGGAAGACAGACAACATGCTTTACATTTAGAATGTTAGAGGAAGACAGAGCTTTATATTTAGAATGTTTGGAACGTAGAGGAAGACAGACAACATGCTTTGCATTTACATTTAGAATGTTTAGAATGCATTTAGAGAAAGACAGACAACGTGAAGGCTTTACCTTTAGAATGTTTAGATGGCAGAGGAAGACAGGACAATTTAGATTGTTTAGAATGTTTAGAATGCAGAGGAAGCAGAGAAGACAGACAAGGCTTTACATTTAGAATGTTGAGAAGGCAGAGGAAGACAGATAACATGCTTTACATTTAGAATGTTTAGAAGGCAGAGGAAGACAGACAACGTGGCTTTACATTTAGGTGTTTAGAATGTTTAGAATGCAGAGGAAGTCAGACAACGTGCTTTACATTTAGGTGCTTTACATTTAGAATGTTGAGAATGCAGAGGAAGACAGACAACGTGCTTTACATTTGGGAATGTTTAGAATGCAGAGAGAAATTTTAGAATGACAACATTTTACATTTAGAATGTTTAGAATGCAGAGGAAGACAGGCAACATGCTTTACATTTAGGTGTTTAGAATGTTTAGAAGGCAGAGGAAGACAGACAACGTGCTTTACATTTAGAATGTTGAGAGAATAGGTACTTTTACATTTAGAATGTTTAGAATGCAGAGGAAGACAGACAACGTGTTTTACATTTAGATTGTTTAGAATGTTTAGAACGCAGAGGAAGACAGACAACATGCTTTACATTTAGAATGTTTAGAATGCAGAGGAAGACAGACAACATGCTTTACATTTAGAATGTTTAACGCAGAGGAAGACATAGAAAGAAGACAGACAACGTGCTTTACATTTAGAATGTTTAGAATGCAGAGGAAGACAGACAACGTGCTTTACATTTAGAATGTTTAGAATGCAGAGGAAGACAGACAACGTGCTTTACATTTAGGTTTAGAATGTTTAGAATGCAGAGGAAGACAGAAATTTATTATTGTTTTAGAATGTTTAGAATGCAGAGGAAGACAGGCATCGTGCTTTACATTTAGAATGTTGAGAAGGCAGAGGAAGACAGACAACATGCTTTACATTTAGAATGTTTAGAATGCAGAGGAAGACAGACAACGTGCTTTACATGTTTAGGTTTGACAACATGCTTTACATTTAGAATGTTTCGCAGAGGAAGACAGACAATCGCTTTACATTTAGAATGTTGAGAATGCAGAGGAAGACAGACAACATGCTTTTACATTTAGAATGTTTAGAAGGTTTAGAAGGAAGACAGACAGACGTGCTTTACATTTAGAATGTTTAGAATGTTTAGAATGCAGAGGAAGACAGACAACGTGCTTTACATTTAGAATGTTTAGAATGTTTAGAATGCAGAGGAAGACAGACAACGTGCTTTACATTTAGAATGTTTAGATGCAGAGGAAGACAGACAACGTGCTTTACATTTAGAATGTTTAGAATGTTTAGAATGCAGAGGAAGACAGACAACATGCTTTACATTTAGAATGTTTTGAATGCAGAGGAAGACAGACAACGTGCTTTACATTTAGAATGTTTAGAATGCAGGAGGAAGACAGACAACACGTGCTTTACATTTAGAATGTTTGGAAGGCAGAGGAAGACAGACAACATGCTTTACATTTAGAATGTTTAGAATGCAGAGGAAGACAGACAACATGCTTTACATTTAGAATGTTTAGAATGTTTAGAATGCAGAGGAAGACAGACACGTGCTTTACATTTAGAATGTTTAGATGGCAGAGGAAGACAGACAACATGCTTTACATTTAGGTGTTTAGAATGTTTAGAATGCAGAGGAAGACAGACAGCGTGCTTTACATTTAGACAACGTGCTTTACATTTAGAATGTTTAGAATGCAGAAGGAAGACAGACAACGTGCTTTAAAGGTGTTTAGAATGTTTAGAATGAGAGGAAGACAGACAACGTGCTTTACATTTAGAATGTAGAATGTTTAAAGAATGCAGAGGAAGACAGACAACATCCCTTTACATTTAGAATGTTTAGAATGCATAGGAAGACAGCGTGCTTTACATGTTTAGAATGTTTAGAATGCAGAGGAAGACAGACAACGTGCTTTACATTTATTTAGAATGTTTAGAATGCATGAAGAAGACACAACGTGCTTTTACATTTAGAATGTTTAGAAGGCAGAGGAAGACAGACAACTTGCTTTACATTTAGAATGTTTAGAATGCAGAGGAAGACAGACAACGCATTGCATTTACATTTAGAATGTTTTGAAGAATGCAGAGGAAGACAGACAACGTGCTTTACATTTAGAATGTTTTGAATGCAGAGGAAGACAGACAACGTGCTTTACATTTAGAATGTTTAGAATGCAGAGGAAGACAGACAACATGCTTTACATTTAGAATGTTTAGAATGCAGAGGAAGACAGACAACGTGCTTTAATTTATTTAGAATGTTTAGAATGCAGAGGAAGACAGACAACATGCTTTACATTTAGAATGTTGAATGCAGAGAAGACAGACAACGTTTTTACATTTAGAATGTTTAGAATGTTTAGAATGCAGAGGAAGACAGACAACGTGCTTTAAATTTAGAATGTTTAGAATGCAGAGGAAGACAGACAACGTATTCATTTACATGTTTAGAATGTTTAGAATGCAGAGGAAGACAGACAACGTGGCTTTACATTTACATTTAGAATGTTGAGAATGCAGAGGAAGACAGACAACGTAATTTTACATTTAGAATGTTGAGAATGCAGAGGAAGACAGACAACGTGCTTTACATTTAGAATGTTTAGAATGCAGAGGAAGACAGACAACGTGCTTTACATTTAGATTGTTTAGAATGTTTAGAATGCAGAGGAAGACAGGCATTTAGGTGTTTCGTATCAAATCATGCTTTACATTTAGAATGTTTAGAATGCAGAGGAAGACAGACAACGCGGCTTACATGTGGAATGTTTTTATCTTTAGAATGTTTAGAATGCAGAGGAAGACAGACAACGTGCTTTAAATTTATTATGTTTAGAATGTTTAGAACGCAGAGGAAGACAGACAATATGCTTTACATTTAGACAGAATGCAGAAGACAGACAACGGCTTTTACATTTAGAATGTTTAGAACGCAGAGGAAGACAGACAACATGCTTTACATTTAGAATGTTGAGAAGGCAGAGGAAGACAGACACCTTGCTTTACATTTAGAATGTTTAGAATGTTTAGAAGAAGACAGACAACATGCTTTACATTTAGAAATGTTTAGAATGCGGAAGAGGAAGACAGACAACATGCTTTACATTTAGAATTTAGGTGTTTAGAATGTTTAGAATGCAGAGGAAGACAGACGACGTGCTTTACATTTAGGTGTTTAGAATGTTTAGAATGCAGAGGAAGACAGACAACGTGCTTTAATTTTAGAATGTTTAGAATGTTTAGAATGCAGAGGAAGACAGGCAGCGTGCTTTACCTTTAGAATGTTTAGATGGCAGAGGAAGACAGACAACGTGCTTTACATTTAGGTGTTTAGAATGTTTAGAATGCAGAGGAAGACAGACAACATGCTTTACATTTAGAATGTTTTGAATGCAGAGGAAGACAGACAACGCTTTACATTTAGAATGTTTAGAATGTTTAGAATGCATAGGAAGACAGACAACATGCTTTACATTTAGAATGTTTAGAAGGCAGAGTGAAGACAGACAACATGCTTTACATTTAGAATGTTTAGAACGCAGAGGAAGACAGACAAACGTGCTTTTAAATTTAGAATGTTTAGAAGGCAGAGGAAGACAGACAACGTGCTTTACATAAAGGACAAGGTAGAGGAAGACAGACAACTTGCTTTACATTTAGAATGTTGAGAATGCAGAGGAAGACAGACAACGTGCTTTACATTTAGAATGTTTAGAATGCAGAGGAAGACAGACAACGTGCTTTACATTTAGGTGTTTAGAATGTTTAGAATGCAGAGGAAGACAGACAACATGCTTTACATTTAGAATGTTTAGAATGCAGAGGAAGACAGGCAGCGTAGCTTTACCTTTTAGAATGTTTAGATGGCAGAGGAAGACAGACAACGTGCTTTGCAGAGGAAGACAGATAACGTGCTTTACATTTAGAATGTTTAGAATGTTTAGAATGCAGAGGAAGACAGACAACATGCTTTACATTTAGAATGTTTAGAATGCAGAGGAAGACAGACAACATGCTTTACATTTAGAATTTAGAATGTTTAGAACGCAGAGGAAGACAGACAACATGCTTTACATTTAGAATGTTTAGAATGTTTAGAATGCATAGGAAGACAGACAACATGCTTTACATTTAGAATGTTTAGAATGTTTAGAAGAGGAAGACAGACAACATGCTTTACATTTAGAATGTTTAGAGGCAGAGGAAGACAGACAACGTGCTTTACATTTAGAATGTTTAGAATGTTTAGAAACGCAGAGGAAGACAGACAACATGCTTTACATTTAGAATGTTTAGAATGTTTGCAGAGGAAGACAGACAATATGCTTTACATTTAGAATGTTTAGAAGGCAGAGGAAGACAGACAACATGCTTTACATTTAGAATGTTTAGCAGAGGAAGACAGACAACATGCTTTACATTTAGAATGTTTCGAAGGCAGAGGAAGACAGGTGCTTTACATTTAGAATGTTTAGAATGCAGAGGAAGACAGACAACATGCTTTACATTTAGAATGTTTAGAATGCAGAGGAAGACAGACAGCGTGCTTTACATTTAGGTGTTTAGAATGTTTAGAATGCAGAGGAAGACAGACAACGTGCTTTACATTTAGGTGTTTAGAATGTTTAGAATGCAGAGGAAGAATGCTTTACCTTTAGAATGTTTAGATGCAGAGGAAGACAGACAACGTGCTTTACATTTAGGTGTTTAGAATGTTTAGAATGCAGAGGAAGACAGACAACATGCTTTACATTTAGAATGTTTTGAATGCAGAGGAAGACAGACAACGTAGTTTTTACATTTAGAATGTTTAGAATGTTTAGAACGAGAGGAAGACAGACAACATGCTTTACATTTAGAATGTTTAGAAGGCAGAGGAAGACAGACAACATGCTTTACATTTAGAATGTTTAGAACGCGGAGGAAGACAGACAACATGCTTTACATTTAGAATGTTTCGAAGGCAGAGGAAGACAGACACCGTGCTTACATTTAGAATGTTTGAACGCAGAGGAAGACAGACAAGCTTTACATTTAGAATGTTTAGAATGCAGAGGAAGACAGACAGCGTGCTTTACATTTAGGTGTTTAGAATGTTTAGAATGCAGAAGTCAGGACAACGTGCTTTACATTTAGGTGTTTAGAATGTTTAGAACGCAGAGGAAGACAGCAGCTTGCTTTACCTTTAGAATGTTTAGATGGCAGAGGAAGACAGACAACGTGCCTTACATTTAGGTGTTTAGAATGTTTAGAATGCAGAGGAAGATAAACAAACATGCTTTACATTTAGAATGTTTTGAATGCAGAGGAAGACAGACAACGTGCTTTACATTTAGAATGTTTAGAATGTTTAGAACGCAGAGGAAGACAGACAACGTGCTTTACATTTAGAATGTTTAGAAGGCAGAGGAAGACAGACAACATGCTTTACATTTAGAATGTTTAGAACGCAGAGGAAGACAGACAACATGCTTTACATTTAGAATGTTTCAAGGCAGATAGAAGACAGACAACGGTTTACATTTAGAATGTTTGGAACGTGAGAGGAAGACAGACAACATGCTTTACATTTAGAATGTTTAGATGGTGAGGAAGACAGACAGCGTGGTTTACATTTTAGGTGTTTAGAATGTTTAGAATGCAGAGGAAGTCAGACAACGTGCTTTACATTTTAGGTGTTTAGAATGTTTAGAATGCAGAGTGAAGACAGACAACGTGTTTAATTTAGAATGTTTAGAATGTTTAGAATGCAGAGGAAGACAGGCAGCGTGCTTTACCTTTAGA
This sequence comes from Oncorhynchus masou masou, assembly GCF_036934945.1. Lineage (NCBI taxonomy): Eukaryota > Metazoa > Chordata > Actinopteri > Salmoniformes > Salmonidae > Oncorhynchus > Oncorhynchus masou. The sequence goes on from NW_027003584.1 coordinate 138,175, forward strand.
ATGTTTAGATGGCAGAGGAAGACAGACAACGTGCTTTACATTTAGGTGTTTAGAATGTTTAGAATGCAGAGGAAGACAGACAACGTGCTTTACATTTAGGTGTTTAGAATGTTTAGAATGCAGAGGAAGACAGACAACGTCCTTTAAATTTAGAATGTTTAGAATGCATAGGAAGACAGGCAACTTGCTTTACATGTAGAATGTTTTGAATGCAGAGGAAGACAGACAACGTGCTTTACATGTAGAATGTTTAGAATGCAGAGGAAGACAGACAACGTGCTTTAAATTTAGAATGTTTAGAATGCATAGGAAGACAGGCAACGTGCTTTACATTTAGAATGTTGAGAAGGCAGAGGAAGACAGACAACGTGCTTTACATTTAGAATGTTGAGAATGCAGAGGAAGACAGACAACGTGCTTTACATTTAGAATGTTGAGAATGCAGAGGAAGACAGACAACGTGCTTTACATTTAGAATGTTTAGAATGCAGAGAAAGACAGACAACGTGCTTTACATTTAGATTGTTTAGAATGTTTAGAATGCAGAGGAAGACAGGCATCGTGCTTTACATTTAGAATGTTGAGAAGGCAGAGGAAGACAGACAACGCGCTTTATCTTTAGAATGTTTAGAATGCAGAGGAAGACAGACAACGTGCTTTACATTTAGGTGTTTAGAATGTTTAGAATGCAGAGGAAGTCAGACAACGTGCTTTACATTTAGGTGTTTAGAATGTTTAGAATGCAGAGGAAGACAGACAACGTGCTTTAATTTTAGAATGTTTAGAATGTTTAGAATGCAGAGGAAGACAGGCAGCGTGCTTTACCTTTAGAATGTTTAGATGGCAGAGGAAGACAGACAACGTGCTTTACATTTAGGTGTTTAGAATGTTTAGAATGCAGAGGAAGACAGACAACGTGCTTTACATTTAGGTGTTTAGAATGTTTAGAATGCAGAGGAAGACAGACAACGTCCTTTAAATTTAGAATGTTTAGAATGCATAGGAAGACAGGCAACTTGCTTTACATGTAGAATGTTTTGAATGCAGAGGAAGACAGACAACGTGCTTTACATGTAGAATGTTTAGAATGCAGAGGAAGACAGACAACGTGCTTTAAATTTATTATGTTTAGAATGCATAGGAAGACAGGCAACGTGCTTTACATTTAGAATGTTGAGAAGGCAGAGGAAGACAGACAACTTGCTTTACATTTAGAATGTTGAGAATGCAGAGGAAGACAGACAACGTGCTTTACATTTAGAATGTTGAGAATGCAGAGGAAGACAGACAACGTGCTTTACATTTAGAATGTTGAGAAGGCAGAGGAAGACAGACACCGTGCTTTAATTTTAGAATGTTTAGAATGTTTAGAATGCAGAGGAAGACAGGCAGCGTGCTTTACCTTTAGAATGTTTCGAAGGCAGAGGAAGACAGACACCGTGCTTTACATTTAGAATGTTTGGAACGCAGAGGAAGACAGACAACATGCTTTACATTTAGAATGTTTAGAATGCAGAGGAAGACAGACAGCGTGCTTTACATTTAGGTGTTTAGAATGTTTAGAATGCAGAGGAAGTCAGACAACGTGCTTTACATTTAGGTGTTTAGAATGTTTAGAATGCAGAGGAAGACAGACAACGTGCTTTAATTTTAGAATGTTTAGAATGTTTAGAATGCAGAGGAAGACAGGCAGCGTGCTTTACCTTTAGAATGTTTAGATGGCAGAGGAAGACAGACAACGTGCTTTACATTTAGGTGTTTAGAATGTTTAGAATGCAGAGGAAGACAGACAACGTGCTTTACATTTAGGTGTTTAGAATGTTTAGAATGCATAGGAAGACAGACAACGTCCTTTAAATTTAGAATGTTTAGAATGCAGAGGAAGACAGGCAACGTGCTTTACATGTAGAATGTTTAGAATGCAGAGGAAGACAGACAACGTGCTTTACATTTAGAATGTTTAGAATGCAGAGGAAGACAG
>NW_027003584.1:140655-166111 GCF_036934945.1 Oncorhynchus masou masou
CTCCAGACTAGCGTTGACCTGACCACCTCAGACTAGCGTTGACCTGACCACTCCAGACTAGCGTTGACCTGACCACCTCAGACTAGCGTTGACCTGACCACTCCAGACTAGCGTTGACCTGACCACTCCAGACTAGTGTTGACCTGACCACCTCAGACTAGTGTTGACCTGACCACCTCAGACTAGTGTTGACCTGACCACCTCAGACTAGTGTTGACCTGACCACCTCAGACTAGTGTTGACCTGACCACCTCAGACTAGTGTTGACCTGACCACCTCAAACTAGTGTTGACCTGACCACTCCAGACTAGTGTTGTCTCTGTTGAACTGTCCTCTCTACCATTGATGTGGCTGATAGCTGTTGTTTTGAGGAAGGCTTTCTGTGTGTTTGTCTCACCTACCTTATTTAGATCAGCAACTAACTGGAAGTCTCTCTGCTCAATGACCAACATGGAATACGTGTGGCTGTGTGTGTGTGTTTGTTTGTGTTTATGTGGTTGTGTGTTTTTTGTGGTTGTGTGGTTGTGTGTTTGTGTGTTTTCACTATAACGTATCTGTGTATGTCTTCCAGAGGAGATGCATGCAGAGATCTGCTATGCTGAGTGCCTACTGCAAAAAGCCACGCTCACCTTTGTACAGGTAAAATATCCTAACGCTAATCTACACAGGTAGAGTATGCTAACGCTAATCTACACAGGTAGAGTATGCTAACGCTAATCTACACAGGTAGAGTATGCTAACGCTAATCTACACAGGTAGAGTATGCTAACGCTAATCTACACAGGTAGAGTATGCTAACGCTAATCTACACAGGTAGAGTATGCTAATGCTAATCTACACAGGTAGAGTATCCTAACGCTAATCTACACAGGTAGAGTATCCTAACGCTAATCTACACAGGTAGAGTATGCTAACGCTAATCTACACAGGTAGAGTATGCTAACGCTAATCTACACAGGTAGAGTATGCTAACGCTAATCTACACAGGTAGAGTTTGCTAACGCTAATCTACACAGGTAGAGTATGCTAACGCTAATCTACACCGGTAGAGTATCCTAACGCTAATCTACACAGGTAGAGTATGCTAACGCTAATCTACACAGGTAGAGTATGCTAACGCTAATCTACACAGGTAGAGTATGCTAACGCTAATACTGTTTTCTTGTCTTAATTCATTGACTTGTTTCTCTCCCTTCTTCTTTCAACAGGATGAAAACATGATCAGCTTTATCAAAGGAGGGATCAAAATACGCACAAGTTTTCAGATTTACAAGTCAGTGTTCCCCAAATCAGTCCGAGTTGGAATAACTGGACTTGTTGAATCAGATAGAATAGGTTGAGTATGGATATAACTGGCTGGGGGACTAGTAGATGGGTATAACTGGCTGGGGGACTAGTAGATGGGTATAACTGGCTGGGGGACTAGTAGATGGGTATAACTGGCTGGGGGACTAGTAGATGGGTATAACTGGCTGGGGGACTAGTAGATGGATATAACTGGCTGGGGGACTAGTAGATGGGTATAACTGGCTGGGGACTAGTAGATGGGTATAACTGGCTGGGGGACTAGTAGATGGGTATAACTGGCTGGGGACTAGTAGATGGGTATAACTGGCTGGGGGACTAGTAGATGGGTATAACTGGCTGGGGGACTAGTAGATGGGTATAACTGGCTGGGGGACTAGTAGATGGGTATAACTGGCTGGGGGACTAGTAGATGGGTATAACTGGCTGGGGGACTAGTAGATGGGTATAACTGGCTGGGGGACTAGTAGATGGGTATAACTGGCTGGGGGACTAGTAGATGGGTATAACTGGCTGGGGGACTAGTAGATGGGTATAACTGGCTGGGGGACTAGTAGATGGGTATAACTGGCTAGGGGACTAGTAGATAGGTATAACTGGCTGGGGGACTAGTAGATGGGTATAACTGGCTGGGGACTAGTAGATGGGTATAACTGGCTGGGGGACTAGTAGATGGGTATAACTGGCTGGGGGACTAGTAGATGGGTATAACTGGCTGGGTACTAGTAGATGGATATAACTGGCTGGGGGACTAGTAGATTGGTCTAGTGTAGGTATAACTGGCTGGGGGACTAGTAGATGGGTATAACTGTCTGGAGGACTAGTAGATGGGTATAACTGGCTGGAGGACTAGTAGATGGGTATAACTGGCTGGGGGACTAGTAGATGGGTATAACTGGCTGGGGGACTAGTAGATGGGTATAACTGGCTGGGGGACTAGTAGATGGGTATAACTGGCTGGGGGACTAGTAGATGGATATAACTGGCTGGGGGACTAGTAGATGGATGTAACTGGCTGGGGGACTAGTAGATGGATATAACTGGCTGGGGGACTAGTAGATGGGTATAACTGGCTGGGGGACTAGTAGATGGGTATAACTGGCTGGAGGACTAGTAGATGGGTATAACTGGCTGGGGGACTAGTAGATGGTATAACTGGCTGGGGGACTAGTAGATGGGTATAACTGGCTGGGGGACTAGTAGATGGGTATAACTGGCTGGGGGACTAGTAGATGGGTATAACTGGCTGGGGGACTAGTAGATGGGTATAACTGGCTGGGGGACTAGTAGATGGGTATAACTGGCTGGGGGACTAGTAGATGGGTATAACTGGCTGGGGGACTAGTAGATGGATATAACTGGCTGGGGGACTAGTAGATGGGTATAACTGGCTGGGGGACTAGTAGATGGATATAACTGGCTGGGGGACTAGTAGATTGGTCTAGTGTAGGTATAACTGGCTGGGGGACTAGTAGATGGATATAACTGGCTGGGGGACTAGTAGATGGATATAACTGGCTGGGGGACTAGTAGATGGGTATAACTGGCTGGGGGACTAGTAGATGGATGTAACTGGCTGGGGGACTAGTAGATTGGTCTAGTGTAGGTATAACTGGCTGGGGGACTAGTAGATGGGTATAACTGGCTGGGGGACTAGTAGATGGGTATAACTGGCTGGGGGACTAGTAGATGGGTATAACTGGCTGGGGGACTAGTAGATGGATATAACTGGCTGGGGGACTAGTAGATGGGTATAACTGGCTGGGGACTAGTAGATGGGTATAACTGGCTGGGGGACTAGTAGATGGATATAACTGGCTGGGGGACTAGTAGATGGGTATAACTGGCTGGAGGACTAGTAGATGGGTATAACTGGCTGGGGGACTAGTAGATGGGTATAACTGGCTAGGGGACTAGTAGATGGGTATAACTGGCTGGAGGACTAGTAGATGGGTATAACTGGCTGGGGGACTAGTAGATGGATATAACTGGCTGGGGGACTAGTAGATGGGTATAACTGGCTGGGAGACTAGTAGATGGGTATAACTGGCTGGGGGACTAGTAGATGGGTATAACTGGCTGGGGGACTAGTAGATGGGTATAACTGGCTGGGGGACTAGTAGATGGGTATAACTGGCTGGGGGACTAGTAGATGGGTATAACTGGCTGGGGACTAGTAGATGGGTATAACTGGCTGGAGGACTAGTAGATGGGTATAACTGGCTGGGTACTAGTAGATGGGTATAACTGGCTGGGGGACTAGTAGATGGGTATAACTGGCTGGGGGACTAGTAGATGGATATAACTGGCTGGGGGACTAGTAGATGGATATAACTGACTGGGGGACTAGTAGATGGGTATAACTGGCTGGGGGACTAGTAGATGGGTATAACTGACTGGGGGACTAGTAGATGGGTATAACTGACTGGGGGACTAGTAGATGGGTATAACTGGCTGGGGGACTAGTAGATGGGTATAACTGGCTGGGGGACTAGTAGATGGGTATAACTGGCTGGGAGACTAGTAGATGGGTATAACTGGCTGGGGGACTAGTAGATGGGTATAACTGGCTGGGGGACTAGTAGATGGGTATAACTGGCTGGGGGACTAGTAGATGGGTATAACTGGCTGGGGGACTAGTAGATGGGTATAACTGGCTGGGGGACTAGTAGATGGGTATAACTGGCTGGGGGACTAGTAGATGGATATAACTGGCTGGGGGACTAGTAGATGGGTATAACTGGCTGGGGGACTAGTAGATGGATATAACTGACTTGGAGACTAGTAGATTGGTCTAGTGTAGGTATAACTGGCTGGGGGACTAGTAGATGGGTATAACTGGCTGGGGGACTAGTAGATGGATATAACTGGCTGGGGGACTAGTAGATGGGTATAACTGGCTGGGGGACTAGTAGATGGATATAACTGACTTGGAGACTAGTAGATTGGTCTAGTGTAGGTATAACTGGCTGGGGGACTAGTAGATGGGTATAACTGGCTGGGGGACTAGTAGATGGGTATAACTGGCTGGGGGACTAGTAGATGGGTATAACTGGCTGGGGGACTAGTAGATGGATATAACTGGCTGGGGGACTAGTAGATGGATATAACTGGCTGGGGGACTAGTAGATGGATATAACTGGCTGGGGGACTAGTAGATCGGTATAACTGGCTGGGTACTAGTAGATGGATATAACTGGCTGGGGGACTAGTAGATGGATATAACTGGCTGGGGGACTAGTAGATGGGTATAACTGGCTGGGAGACTAGTAGATGGGTATAACTGGCTGGGGGACTAGTAGATGGATATAACTGACTTGGAGACTAGTAGATTGGTCTAGTGTAGGTATAACTGGCTGGGGGACTAGTAGATGGGTATAACTGGCTGGGGGACTAGTAGATGGGTATAACTGGCTGGGGGACTAGTAGATGGGTATAACTGGCTGGGGGACTAGTAGATGGGTATAACTGGCTGGGGGACTAGTAGATGGGTATAACTGGCTGGGGGACTAGTAGATGGGTATAACTGGCTGGGGGACTAGTAGATGGATATAACTGGCTGGGGGACTAGTAGATGGATATAACTGGCTGGGGGACTAGTAGATGGGTATAACTGGCTGGGGGACTAGTAGATGGGTATAACTGGCTGGGGGACTAGTAGATGGGTATAACTGGCTGGGGGACTAGTAGATGGGTATAACTGGCTGGGAGACTAGTAGATGGATATAACTGGCTGGGGGACTAGTAGATGGATATAACTGGCTGGGGGACTAGTAGATGGGTATAACTGGCTGGGGGACTAGTAGATGGATATAACTGGCTGGGGGACTAGTAGATGGATATAACTGGTTGGGGGACTAGTAGATGGATATAACTGGCTGGGGGACTAGTAGATGGGTATAACTGGCTGGGGGACTAGTAGATGGTATAACTGGCTGGGGGACTAGTAGATGGGTATAACTGGCTGGGGGACTAGTAGATGGGTATAACTGGCTGGGGGACTAGTAGATGGGTATAACTGGCTGGGGGACTAGTAGATGGGTATAACTGGCTGGGGGACTAGTAGATGGGTATAACTGGCTGGGGGACTAGTAGATGGGTATAACTGGCTGGGGGACTAGTAGATGGGTATAACTGGCTGGGGGACTAGTAGATGGGTATAACTGGCTGGGGGACTAGTAGATGGGTATAACTGGCTGGGGGACTAGTAGATGGGTATAACTGGCTGGGGGACTAGTAGATGGGTATAACTGGCTGGGAGACTAGTAGATGGGTATAACTGGCTGGGGGACTAGTAGATTGGTCTAGTGTAGGTATAACTGGCTGGGGGACTAGTAGATGGATATAACTGGCTGGGGGACTAGTAGATGGGTATAACTGGCTGGGAGACTAGTAGATGGGTATAACTGGCTGGGGGACTAGTAGATGGGTATAACTGGCTGGGAGACTAGTAGATGGGTATAACTGGCTGGGGGACTAGTAGATTGGTCTAGTGTAGGTATAACTGGCTGGGGGACTAGTAGATGGATATAACTGGCTGGGGGACTAGTAGATGGGTATAACTGGCTGGGAGACTAGTAGATGGGTATAACTGGCTGGGGGACTAGTAGATGGGTATAACTGGCTGGGGGACTAGTAGATGGATATAACTGGCTGGGGGACTAGTAGATGGGTATAACTGGCTGGGAGACTAGTAGATGGGTATAACTGGCTGGGGGACTAGTAGATGGGTATAACTGGCTGGGGGACTAGTAGATGGATATAACTGGCTGGGGGACTAGTAGATGGGTATAACTGGCTGGGGGACTAGTAGATGGGTATAACTGGCTGGGGGACTAGTAGATGGATATAACTGGCTGGGGGACTAGTAGATGGGTATAACTGGCTGGGGGACTAGTAGATGGATATAACTGGCTGGAGGACTAGTAGATGGATATAACTGGCTGGGGGACTAGTAGATGGGTATAACTGGCTGGGGGACTAGTAGATGGATATAACTGGCTGGGGACTAGTAGATGGATATAACTGGCTGGAGGACTAGTAGATGTGTATAACTGGCTGGGGGACTAGTAGATGGGTATAACTGGCTGGGGGACTAGTAGATGGATATAACTGGCTGGAGGACTAGTAGATGGGTATAACTGGCTGGGTACTAGTAGATGGGTATAACTGGCTGGGGGACTAGTAGATGGATATAACTGGCTGGGGGACTAGTAGATGGGTATAACTGGCTGGGGGACTAGTAGATGGATATAACTGGCTGGGGGACTAGTAGATGGGTATAACTGGCTGGAGGACTAGTAGATGGGTATCACTGGCTGGGGGACTAGTAGATGGGTATAACTGGCTGGGTACTAGTAGATGGGTATAACTGGCTGGGGGACTAGTAGATGGGTATAACTGGCTGGAGGACTAGTAGATGGATATAACTGGCTGGAGGACTAGTAGATGGGTATAACTGGCTGGGTACTAGTAGATGGGTATAACTGGCTGGGGGACTAGTAGATGGATATAACTGGCTGGGGGACTAGTAGATGGGTATAACTGGCTGGGGGACTAGTAGATGGATATAACTGGCTGGAGGACTAGTAGATGGGTATAACTGGCTGGGGGACTAGTAGATGGGTATAACTGGCTGGGGGACTAGTAGATGGGTATAACTGGCTGGGGGACTAGTAGATGGGTATAACTGGCTGGGAGACTAGTAGATGGGTATAACTGACTGGAGGACTAGTAGATGGGTATAACTGGCTGGGTGACTAGTAGATGGATATAACTGGCTGGGGGACTAGTAGATGGATATAACTGGCTGGGGGACTAGTAGATGGATATAACTGGCTGGGGGACTAGTAGATGGGTATAACTGGCTGGGAGACTAGTAGATGGGTATAACTGGCTGGGGGACTAGTAGATGGGTATAACTGGCTGGGAGACTAGTAGATGGATATAACTGGCTGGGGGACTAGTAGATGGGTATAACTGGCTGGAGGACTAGTAGATGGATATAACTGGCTGGAGGACTAGTAGATGGGTATAACTGGCTGGGTACTAGTAGATGGGTATAACTGGCTGGGGGACTAGTAGATTGGTCTAGTGTAGGTATAACTGGCTGGGGGACTAGTAGATGGATATAACTGGCTGGGGGACTAGTAGATGGGTATAACTGGCTGGGAGACTAGTAGATGGGTATAACTGGCTGGGGGACTAGTAGATGGGTATAACTGGCTGGGGGACTAGTAGATGGATATAACTGGCTGGGGGACTAGTAGATGGGTATAACTGGCTGGGAGACTAGTAGATGGGTATAACTGGCTGGGGGACTAGTAGATGGGTATAACTGGCTGGGGGACTAGTAGATGGATATAACTGGCTGGGGGACTAGTAGATGGGTATAACTGGCTGGGGGACTAGTAGATGGGTATAACTGGCTGGGGGACTAGTAGATGGATATAACTGGCTGGGGGACTAGTAGATGGGTATAACTGGCTGGGGGACTAGTAGATGGATATAACTGGCTGGAGGACTAGTAGATGGATATAACTGGCTGGGGGACTAGTAGATGGGTATAACTGGCTGGGGGACTAGTAGATGGATATAACTGGCTGGGGACTAGTAGATGGATATAACTGGCTGGAGGACTAGTAGATGTGTATAACTGGCTGGGGGACTAGTAGATGGGTATAACTGGCTGGGGGACTAGTAGATGGATATAACTGGCTGGAGGACTAGTAGATGGGTATAACTGGCTGGGTACTAGTAGATGGGTATAACTGGCTGGGGGACTAGTAGATGGATATAACTGGCTGGGGGACTAGTAGATGGGTATAACTGGCTGGGGGACTAGTAGATGGATATAACTGGCTGGGGGACTAGTAGATGGGTATAACTGGCTGGAGGACTAGTAGATGGGTATCACTGGCTGGGGGACTAGTAGATGGGTATAACTGGCTGGGTACTAGTAGATGGGTATAACTGGCTGGGGGACTAGTAGATGGGTATAACTGGCTGGAGGACTAGTAGATGGATATAACTGGCTGGAGGACTAGTAGATGGGTATAACTGGCTGGGTACTAGTAGATGGGTATAACTGGCTGGGGACTAGTAGATGGATATAACTGGCTGGGGGACTAGTAGATGGGTATAACTGGCTGGGGGACTAGTAGATGGATATAACTGGCTGGAGGACTAGTAGATGGGTATAACTGGCTGGGGGACTAGTAGATGGGTATAACTGGCTGGGGGACTAGTAGATGGGTATAACTGGCTGGGGACTAGTAGATGGGTATAACTGGCTGGGAGACTAGTAGATGGGTATAACTGACTGGAGGACTAGTAGATGGGTATAACTGGCTGGGTGACTAGTAGATGGATATAACTGGCTGGGGGACTAGTAGATGGATATAACTGGCTGGGGGACTAGTAGATGGATATAACTGGCTGGGGGACTAGTAGATGGGTATAACTGGCTGGGAGACTAGTAGATGGGTATAACTGGCTGGGGGACTAGTAGATGGGTATAACTGGCTGGGAGACTAGTAGATGGATATAACTGGCTGGGGGACTAGTAGATGGATATAACTGGCTGGGGGACTAGTAGATGGATATAACTGGCTGGGGGACTAGTAGATGGATATAACTGGCTGGGGGACTAGTAGATGGATATAACTGGCTGGGGGACTAGTAGATGGATATAACTGGCTGGGGGACTAGTAGATGGGTATAACTGGCTGGAGGACTAGTAGATGGGTATAACTGGCTGGGGGACTAGTAGATGGGTATAACTGGCTGGAGGACTAGTAGATGGGTATAACTGGCTGGGGGACTAGTAGATGGATATAACTGGCTGGGGGACTAGTAGATGGGTATAACTGGCCGGAGGACTAGTAGATGGATATAACTGGCCGGGGGACTAGTAGATGGGTATAACTGGCTGGGAGACTAGTAGATGGGTATAACTGGCTGGGGGACTAGTAGATGGGTATAACTGGCTGGGGGACTAGTAGATGGGTATAACTGTTTGGAGGACTAGTAGATGGATATAACTGGCTGGAGGACTAGTAGATGGGTATAACTGGCTGGGTACTAGTAGATGGGTATAACTGGCTGGGTACTAGTAGATGGGTATAACTGGCTGGGGGACTAGTAGATGGGTATAACTGGCTGGGGGACTAGTAGATTGGTCTAGTGTAGGTATAACTGGCTGGGGGACTAGTAGATGGGTATAACTGGCTGGGGACTAGTAGATGGGTATAACTGGCTGGGGGACTAGTAGATGGGTATAACTGGCTGGGGGACTAGTAGATGGGTATAACTGGCTGGGGGACTAGTAGATGGGTATAACTGGCTGGGAGACTAGTAGATGGGTATAACTGGCTGGGGGACTAGTAGATTGGTCTAGTGTAGGTATAACTGGCTGGGAGACTAGTAGATGGATATAACTGGCTGGGGGACTAGTAGATGGGTATAACTGGCTGGGGGACTAGTAGATGGGTATAACTGGCTGGGAGACTAGTAGATGGGTATAATTGGCTGGGGGACTAGTAGATGGATATAACTGGCTGGGGGACTAGTAGATGGATATAACTGGCTGGGGGACTAGTAGATGGATATAACTGGCTGGGGGACTAGTAGATGGATATAACTGGCTGGAGGACTAGTAGATGGGTATAACTGGCTGGGGGACTAGTAGATGGGTATAACTGGCTGGGGGACTAGTAGATGGGTATAACTGGCTGGGGGACTAGTAGATGGGTATAACTGGCTGGGGGACTAGTAGATGGGTATAACTGGCTGGGGGACTAGTAGATGGATATAACTGGCTGGGGGACTAGTAGATGGATATAACTGGCTGGGGGACTAGTAGATGGGTATAACTGGCTGGGGGACTAGTAGATGGGTATAACTGGCTGGGGGACTAGTAGATGGATATAACTGGCTGGGGGACTAGTAGATGGATATAACTGGCTGGGTACTAGTAGATGGATATAACTGGCTGGAGGACTAGTAGATGGGTATAACTGGCTGGGGGACTAGTAGATGGGTATAACTGGCTGGGGGACTAGTAGATGGGTATAACTGGCTGGGGGACTAGTAGATGGGTATAACTGGCTGGGGGACTAGTAGATGGGTATAACTGGCTGGGGGACTAGTAGATGGGTATAACTGGCTGGGGGACTAGTAGATGGGTATAACTGGCTGGGGGACTAGTAGATGGGTATAACTGGCTGGGGGACTAGTAGATGGATATAACTGACTTGGGGACTAGTAGATGGATATAACTGGCTGGGGGACTAGTAGATGGATATAACTGGCTGGGGGACTAGTAGATGGGTATAACTGGCTGGGGGACTAGTAGATGGGTATAACTGGCTGGGGACTAGTAGATGGATATAACTGGCTGGGGGACTAGTAGATGGGTATAACTGGCTGGGGGACTAGTAGATGGATATAACTGGCTGGGGGACTAGTAGATGGGTATAACTGGCTGGGGGACTAGTAGATGGGTATAACTGGCTGGGGGACTAGTAGATGGATATAACTGGCTGGGGGACTAGTAGATGGATATAACTGGCTGGGGGACTAGTAGATGGGTATAACTGGCTGGGGGACTAGTAGATGGGTATAAGTGGCTGGGGGACTAGTAGATGGATATAACTGGCTGGGGGACTAGTAGACGGATATAACTGGCTGGGGGACTAGTAGATGGGTATAACTGGCTGGGTACTAGTAGATGGGTATAACTGGCTAGGGGACTAGTAGATGGGTATAACTGGCTGGGGGACTAGTAGATGGATATAACTGACTTGGGGACTAGTAGATTGGTCTAGTGTAGGTATAACTGGCTGGGGGACTAGTAGATTGGTCTAGTATGGGTATAACTGACTAGGGGACTAGTAGATGGGTATAACTGGCTGGGGGACTAGTAGATGGGTATAACTGGCTGGGGGACTAGTAGATTGGTCTAGTATGGGTATAACTGACTAGGGGACAGTACTTATGACATAACATCCTGTGCTCTCTTCCTGTAGGGAATGTCAGAATATTCTGAATGTGACTCAGGACCATAGCAGTGAATCATTCAGGCAGTTCGAAGGAGGAGTGAGACTGGGTATCGGATCCTTCAACCTGGTAAGAAAGACGTGTGTGTGTGTGTGTGTGTGTGTGTGTGTGTGTGTGTGTGTGTGTGTGTGTGTGTGTGTGTGTGTGTGCGAGATGTATAAATAAATGCAGCTTGGTTTTAACAAGTTGTCTCTCTCTCAGATGCTGTCCCTCCTTCCTCAGAGGATCCTCAGGTTGCTGGAAGTCATCGGCTTCTCTGGCAACAGAGTGAGTTTAATGGCTCAGCAATGAACTGCTATGACTGCTTATAATGAATGCTGGTGGGTGTTAATTAGCCTTTTGGTTAGAGCGTTGGACTAGTATCCGAAAGGTTGTAAGATCGAATCCCCGAGCTGACAAGGTAAAAAAAAAAATCTGTCTTTCTGCCCCTGAACAAGGCAGTTAACCCACTGTTCCCCTGTTCCCCTGAACAAGGCAGTTAACCCACTGTTCCCACTGTTCCCCTGAACAAGGCAGTTAACCCACTGTTCCCACTGTTCCCCTGAACAAGGCAGTTAACCCACTGTTCCCACTGTTCCCCTGAACAAGGCAGTTAACCCACTGTTCCCACTGTTCCCCTGAACAAGGCAGTTAACCCACTGTTCCCACTGTTCCCCTGAACAAGGCAGTTAACCCACTGTTCCCACTGTTCCCCTGAACAAGGCAGTTAACCCACTGTTCCCACTGTTCCCCTGAACAAGGCAGTTAACCCACTGTTCCCCTGAACAAGGCAGTTAACCCACTGTTCCCACTGTTCCCCTGAACAAGGCAGTTAACCCACTGTTCCCCTGAACAAGGCAGTTAACCCACTGTTCCCTGAACAAGGCAGTTAACCCACTGTTCCCACTGTTCCCCTGAACAAGGCAGTTAACCCACTGTTCCCACTGTTCCCCTGAACAAGGCAGTTAACCCACTGTTCCCCTGAACAAGGCAGTTAACCCACTGTTCCCCTGAACAAGGCAGTTAACCCACTGTTCCCACTGTTCCCCTGAACAAGGCAGTTAACCCACTGTTCCCCTGAACAAGGCAGTTAACCCACTGTTCCCCTGAACAAGGCAGTTAACCCACTGTTCCCCTGAACAAGGCAGTTAACCCACTGTTCCCCTGAACAAGGCAGTTAACCCACTGTTCCCCTGAACAAGGCAGTTAACCCACTGTTCCCCTGAACAAGGCAGTTAACCCACTGTTCCCCTGAACAAGGCAGTTAACCCACTGTTCCCCTGAACAAGGCAGTTAACCCACTGTTCCCCTGAACAAGGCAGTTAACCCACTGTTCCCCTGAACAAGGCAGTTAACCCACTGTTCCCCTGAACAAGGCAGTTAACCCACTGCTCCCCCTGAACAAGGCAGGTAACCCACTGTTCCCTGAACAAGGCAGGTAACCCACTGTTCCCCTGAACAAGGCAGGTAACCCACTGTTCCCCTGAACAAGGCAGGTAACCCACTGCTCCCCTGAACAAGGCAGGTAACCCACTGCTCCCCTGAACAAGGCAGGTAACCCACTGTTCCCCCGAACAAGGCAGTTAACCCACTGTTCCCCCGAACAAGGCAGTTAACCCACTGTTCCCCCGAACAAGGCAGGTAACCCACTGTTCCCACTGTTCCCCTGAACAAGGCAGTTAACCCACTGTTCCCACTGTTCCCCTGAACAAGGCAGTTAACCCACTGTTCCCACTGTTCCCCTGAACAAGGCAGTTAACCCACTGTTCCCACTGTTCCCCTGAACAAGGCAGTTAACCCACTGTTCCCACTGTTCCCCTGAACAAGGCAGTTAACCCACTGTTCCCCTGAACAAGGCAGTTAACCCACTGTTCCCACTGTTCCCCTGAACAAGGCAGTTAACCCACTGTTCCCTGAACAAGGCAGTTAACCCACTGTTCCCCTGAACAAGGCAGTTAACCCACTGTTCCCACTGTTCCCCTGAACAAGGCAGTTAACCCACTGTTCCCACTGTTCCCCTGAACAAGGCAGTTAACCCACTGTTCCCTGAACAAGGCAGTTAACCCACTGTTCCCCTGAACAAGGCAGTTAACCCACTGTTCCCACTGTTCCCCTGAACAAGGCAGTTAACCCACTGTTCCCTGAACAAGGCAGTTAACCCACTGTTCCCCTGAACAAGGCAGTTAACCCACTGTTCCCCTGAACAAGGCAGTTAACCCACTGTTCCCCTGAACAAGGCAGTTAACCCACTGTTCCCCTGAACAAGGCAGTTAACCCACTGTTCCCCTGAACAAGGCAGTTAACCCACTGTTCCCCTGAACAAGGCAGTTAACCCACTGTTCCCCTGAACAAGGCAGTTAACCCACTGTTCCCCTGAACAAGGCAGTTAACCCACTGTTCCCCTGAACAAGGCAGTTAACCCACTGTTCCCCTGAACAAGGCAGTTAACCCACTGCTCCCCTGAACAAGGCAGGTAACCCACTGTTCCCCTGAACAAGGCAGGTAACCCACTGTTCCCCTGAACAAGGCAGGTAACCCACTGCTCCCCTGAACAAGGCAGGTAACCCACTGCTCCCCTGAACAAGGCAGGTAACCCACTGCTCCCCTGAACAAGGCAGGTAACCCACTGTTCCCCCGAACAAGGCAGTTAACCCACTGTTCCCCCGAACAAGGCAGTTAACCCACTGTTCCCCGAACAAGGCAGGTAACCCACTGTTCCCTGAACAAGGCAGGTAACCCACTGTTCCCTGAACAAGGCAGGTAACCCACTGCTCCCCTGAACAAGGCAGGTAACCCACTGCTCCCTGAACAAGGCAGGTAACCCACTGTTCCCCGAACAAGGCAGTTAACCCACTGTTCCCCCCCCGAACAAGGCAGTTAACCCACTGTTCCCCGAACAAGGCAGGTAACCCACTGTTCCCACTGTTCCCCTGAACAAGGCAGTTAACCCACTGTTCCCACTGTTCCCCTGAACAAGGCAGTTAACCCACTGTTCCCACTGTTCCCTGAACAAGGCAGTTAACCCACTGTTCCCACTGTTCCCCTGAACAAGGCAGTTAACCCACTGTTCCCACTGTTCCCCTGAACAAGGCAGTTAACCCACTGTTCCCCTGAACAAGGCAGTTAACCCACTGTTCCCACTGTTCCCCTGAACAAGGCAGTTAACCCACTGTTCCCCTGAACAAGGCAGTTAACCCACTGTTCCCCTGAACAAGGCAGTTAACCCACTGTTCCCACTGTTCCCCTGAACAAGGCAGTTAACCCACTGTTCCCACTGTTCCCCTGAACAAGGCAGTTAACCCACTGTTCCCCTGAACAAGGCAGTTAACCCACTGTTCCCCTGAACAAGGCAGTTAACCCACTGTTCCCACTGTTCCCCTGAACAAGGCAGTTAACCCACTGTTCCCCTGAACAAGGCAGTTAACCCACTGTTCCCCTGAACAAGGCAGTTAACCCACTGTTCCCCTGAACAAGGCAGTTAACCCACTGTTCCCCTGAACAAGGCAGTTAACCCACTGTTCCCCTGAACAAGGCAGTTAACCCACTGTTCCCCTGAACAAGGCAGTTAACCCACTGTTCCCTGAACAAGGCAGTTAACCCACTGTTCCCTGAACAAGGCAGTTAACCCACTGTTCCCCTGAACAAGGCAGTTAACCCACTGTTCCCTGAACAAGGCAGTTAACCCACTGCTCCCCTGAACAAGGCAGGTAACCCACTGTTCCCTGAACAAGGCAGGTAACCCACTGTTCCCCTGAACAAGGCAGGTAACCCACTGCTCCCCTGAACAAGGCAGGTAACCCACTGCTCCCCTGAACAAGGCAGGTAACCCACTGCTCCCCTGAACAAGGCAGGTAACCCACTGTTCCCCCGAACAAGGCAGTTAACCCACTGTTCCCCCGAACAAGGCAGTTAACCCACTGTTCCCCCGAACAAGGCAGGTAACCCACTGTTCCCCTGAACAAGGCAGGTAACCCACTGTTCCCCTGAACAAGGCAGGTAACCCACTGCTCCCCTGAACAAGGCAGGTAACCCACTGCTCCCCTGAACAAGGCAGGTAACCCACTGTTCCCCTGAACAAGGCAGGTAACCCACTGCTCCCCTGAACAAGGCAGGTAACCCACTGCTCCCCTGAACAAGGCAGGTAACCCACTGTTCCCCTGAACATGCAGTTAACCCACTGTTCCCCTGAACAAGGCAGTTATTCCACTGTTCCCCTGAACAAGGCAGTTAACCCACTGTTCCCCTGAACAAGGCAGTTAACCCACTCTTCCCAGTTAGGCTGTCATTGTAAATAAGAATTTGTTCTTTACTGACTTGCCTAGTTAAGTAAAAGAAAAAATACATTTTAAAAATAACTTGTAATAGCTGTTATAAGGAGCTATGAACTGTTAAGAATGCTATGTATTGTGTCTTGTAGGACTTTGGTCTGTCTCAGCTGAGAGAAGGAGCAGCTAGCCACGGTCTCAGAGCTGTCCTCAGTGTGTTAACGTTGCTGCTGTACCATACCTACGTTACACTCATACTGGGTAGGGACACACACACACACACACACACACTGGTTAATAGTTGTGTAAATGTTGTGTGATGGTTGAATGACGATTGTTGTGTGTTCCAGGTTTCGGAGAAGGTTAGTAATTTTGTGATATTTGTTTGGTGGTTGTGGTTATTTGTGGTGGTTCTATCATGGTTCTGTCATGGTTCTATGGTGGCTGAATTCTGGTTCTATCATGGTTCTATGGTAGTTGTATTCTGTTCTATCATGGTTCTATGGTGGTTGTATTCTGGTTCTATCATGGCTGTATTCTGGTTCTATCATGGTTCTATCATGGCTGTATTCTGGTTCTATCATGGTTGTATTCTGGTTCTATGGTGGTTGTATTCTGGTTCGATCATGGCTGTATTCTGGTTCTATCATGGTTCTATGGTGGTTGTATTCTGGTTCTATCATGGTTGTATTCTGGTTCTATGGTGGTTGTATTTTGGTTCTATCATGGTTGTATTCTGGTTCTATCATTGTTGTATTCTGGTTCTATCATGGTTGTATTCTGGTTCTATCATGGTTCTATCATGGTTGTATTCTGGTAACATGGTTGTATGGTGGTTGTAACATGGTTGTATGGTGGTTGCATTCTGGTTGTATGGTGGTTGCATTCTGGTTGTATGGTGGTTGCATTCTGGTTGTATGGTGGTTATATGGTGGTTGCAACATGGTTGTATGGTGGTTGCATTCTGGTTGTATGGTGGTTATATGTTGGTTGCAACATGGTTGTGTTCTGGTTGTATGGTGGTTGCAACATGGTTGTATGGTGGTTGTAACATAGTTGTATGGTGGTTGTAACATGGTTGTATGGTGGTTGTAACATGGTTTTATGGTGGTTGTAACATTGTTGTATGGTCGTTGTATGGTGGTTGTAACATTGTTGTATGGTGTTTGTATGGTGGTTGTAACATGGTTGTATGGTGGTTGTAACATGGTTGTATGGTGGTTGTAACATGGTTGTATGGTGGTTGTAACATTGTTGAATGGTGGTTGTATGATGGTTGTGTTATGGTAACCTTGTCACAGCATTGTTTGATGATGGTTAGTTGGTGGTTGTGTTATGGTGTTGTGGTTGAATGATGGATTTGGTGGTTGTATGGTGGTTGTGGTGGGATGTATGGTGGGATGGTTGTGTGATGGTTGTGTTATGGTTGTTCCAGGTACTGGAGAAGGAAACCTTGTAGAGGCAGAAGCCTTACTGGGACCTTACCTTGAGAAGTTCCCTAATGTAAGTATCTCACACACACACACACACACACACACACACACACACACACACACACACACACACACACACACACACACACACACACACACCCTGTATGGTATGAGAGTGTTTCTCTCCTAGGGTTCTATCATTCTGTATGGTAGAGTACTGATGGGAGTGTTTCTCTCCTAGGGTTCTATCATTCTGTATGGTAGAGTACTGATGGGAGTGTTTCTCTCCTAGGGTTCTATCATTCTGTATGGTAGAGTACTGATGAGTGTTTCTCTCCTAGGGTTCTATCATTCTGTATGGTAGAGTAGTGATGGGAGTGTTTCTCTCCTAGGGTTCTATCATTCTGTATGGTAGAGTACTGATGGGAGTGTTTCTCTCCTAGGGTTCTATCATTCTGTATGGTAGAGTACTGATGGGAGTGTTTCTCTCCTAGGGTTCTATCATTCTGTTTTATTCTGCTCGGATTGCTGTGCTCAGAGGAAACTTCGAGAAGGTGTGTGAAACTTCAAATAAAACTTCAACAAATATGTTTTAATGTGCATTCCAATACAACTGTTATATACAGTACCTGTCAAAGGTTTGGACACATCTACTCATTCAAGGGTTTTTCTTCATTTTGACTATTTTCTACATTGTAGAGTATTAGTGAAGACATCAAAACTATTTAAAAAACATACATGGATTCATGTAGTAACCAAACAAGTATTATATATATTTGAGATTCTTCAAAGTATCTACCCTTTGCCTTGATGACAGCTTTGTACACTCTTGGCATTCTCTCAACCAGCTTGACATGGAATGTTTTTCCAAAAGTCTTGAAGGAGTTTCCACACATGCAGAGCACTTGTTGGCTGCTTTTCCTTCACTCTGCGGTCCAACTCATCCCAAACCATCTCAAATGGGTTGAGGTCGGGTGATTGTGGAGGCCAGGTCATCTGGTGCAGCACTCAATCACTCTCCTTGGTCAAATAGCCCTTACGCAGTCTGGAGGTGTGTTGGGTCATTGTCCTGTTGAAAAACAAATTATAGTCCCACTAAGCCCAAACCAGATGGGATGGCGTATCACTGCAGAATGCTCTGGTAGCCATGCTGGTTAAGTGTGCCTTGAATTCTAAATAAATCACAGACAGTGTCACCAGCAAAGAACCCCCAAACCATCACACCTCTTCCTCCATGCTTCACGGTGGGAACCACATATGCAGAGATCACCCGTTCACCTACTCTGCGTCTCACAAAGACACGGTGATTGAAACTAAAAATCTCAAATTTGGACTCATCAGACCAAAGGACAGATTTCCACTGGTCTAATGTCCACTGCTAATGTTTCTTGGCCCAAGCAAGTCTCTTCTTATTATTGGTGTCCTTTAGTAGTGGTTTCTTTGCAGCAATTCAACCATGAAGGCCTGATTCACGCAGGCCTGTCTCCTCTGAACAGTTGATGTTGAGATGTGTCTGTTACTTGAACATAAATACTCTTTGAAGCATTTATTTGGGCTGCAATCTGAGGCTGGTAACTCTAATGAACTTATCCTCGGCAGCAGAGGTAACTCTGGGTTTTCCATTCCTGTTGCGGTCCTCATGAGAGCCAGTTTCATCATTGCGCTTGATGGTTTTTGCGACTGCACTTGAAGAAACTTTTAACATTTTTTAAATTTTCCAGATTGACTGACTTTCATGTCTTAAAGTAATGATGGACTGTCTTTTCTCTTTGCAAAATTTGAGCCTTTCTTGCCATAATATGGACTTTGGTCTTTTACCAAATAGGCCTATCTTCTGTATACCAACCCTACCTTGTCACAGCACAACTGATTGGCGTAAACACATTAAGAAGGAAAGAAATTCCACAAATGTACTTTTTAACAAGGCACACCTGTTAATTGAAATGCATTCCAGGTGACTACCTCATGAAGCTGGTTGAGAGAATGCCAAGTGTGTGCAAAGCTGTCAAGGCAAAGTGTGGCTACTTTGAAGAATCTGAAATATAAAACATATTTTAATTTAACTAACACTTCTACTACATGATTCCATGTGTGTTATTTCATAGTTTTGATGTCTTCACTATTATTCTACAATGTAGAAAATAGTCAAAAATAAAGAAAAACCCTGGAATGAGTAGGTGTGTCCAAACTTTTGACTGATTCTGTACATAGTAACTTCAATCATCACGACAGGACATAAGACCTGTCTCTCTCTACCTCCCTCTTTCGCTCTCAAACTCTTTCAACCTCCCTCTCCACCCCCCCTCAGGCCCAGTTAAAGTTTGAGGAGTGTATCTTAGCCCAGTCTCAGTGGAGACAGATTCACCACCTGTGTTACTGGGAGTTAATGTGGAGTCACACCTTCACTCAGGACTGGCTGCAGGCATACAGATACGCTGACCTGCTCTGTAAGGAGAGTCGCTGGTCCAAGGTAGGTAGACACACCCTGACCCCTGACACCTGTGTGTCTCTGTAAGGAGAGTCGCTGGTCCAAGCTAGGTAGACACACCCTGACCCCTGATCCCTGTGTGTCTCTGTAAGGAGAGTCGCTGGTCCAAGGTAGGTAGACACACCCTGACCCCTGTGTGTCTCTGTAAGGAGAGTCGCTGGTCCAAGGTAGGTCGACACCCCCTGACCCCTGTGTGTCTCTGTAAGGAGAGTCGCTGGTCCAAGGTAGGTCGACACCCCCTGACCCCTGACCCCTGTGTGTCTCTGTAAGGAGAGTCGCTGGTCCAAGAGGGAGGGAGGGACACATACACACCCTGGAGAGGGACACACCCTGACCTCTAACCCCTGTGTGTATAGGCCATATATGTCTACCAGAAGGCTGCTATCCTCTCCATGTTGCCTGAAGAGGAGCTCAAGAAGACTGGAGAGAACGTGGTCGAGCTGTTCAGGTGAGATTACAACTGTTCACAGACGGCGTTCATAACAGCTCATTGTAGGTCATAAAACATTCATAGCAGCTCACTGGCCGGGCATAAGTAGAATGGCTCTGGCTATGAATATGTTGTGTGTGTGTGTGTGTGTAGGCAGGTAGAGGGGCTGAAGCAGAGACTAGCAGGGAAGTCCATACCTACTGAGAAGTTTGCAGTGAGGAAATCACGAAGATACAACGCCAGAAACCCTGTTAAACTGGTGGTCCCAGCACTGGTACAGACACAGATACACACACACAGATACACACACACAGATACACACACACAGATACACACACACAGATACACACACACACACACACACACACAGATACACACACACACAGATACACACACACACAGATACACACACAGATACACACACACACACACAGATATACACACACACACACACACAGATATACACGCACACACGCACACACACACACAGATATACACGCACACACACACACAGATATACACGCACACACAGATATACACGCACACACACACAGATATACAGACACACAGACACACCCACACAGACACACCCACACAGACACACACACACAGATATACACACACGCAGATTCACACACACACACACACACACACACACACACACACACACACACACACACACACACACACACACACACACACACACACACAGATATGCACACAGACACACACACACAGATATACACACACACACACAGATATACACACACACACACACACACACACACACAGACACACAGACACACACACAGACACACACACACACACACACACACACATACATACATACATACATACATACACACAGATTCACACACACACAGACAGACACTTTTTTCCATTCTGATGCTCCCCCCCCCCCTCTGTGTGTGTGTGTGTGTGTGTGTGTGTGTGTGTAGGAGATGATGTACGTA
Source organism: Oncorhynchus masou masou (assembly GCF_036934945.1). NCBI lineage: Eukaryota > Metazoa > Chordata > Actinopteri > Salmoniformes > Salmonidae > Oncorhynchus > Oncorhynchus masou. The sequence goes on from NW_027003584.1 coordinate 161,589, forward strand.
TGGAATGGTTTCACCATTGTAGGGAAGAGAGCAGACACCACAGAGAGTCTCCTCATCACCATAGAGAAGACAGAGGAGGAGCTACGCAACGACCCCAGTAAACACACACACACACACAACCCCAGTAAACACACACACACACACACACAACCCCAGTACACACACACACACACACACACACACGACCCCAGTACACACACATTCACAACTCATCTTTAAAATTTCCTCAGGATCGATGGGTCCCCCTGCGGGATGGTTGAGCAAACGTGATTAGCATGTGATTAGCATGTGATTAGCATGTGATTAGCATGAGGTTGTAAGTAACAAGAACATTTCCCAGGACATAGACATGTCTTATTCGGGCAGAAAGCTTAACTTCTTGTTACTCAAACTGCACTGTCCAATTTACAGTAGCTGTTACAGTGATAAATGCCATTGATTGTTTGAGGAGAGTTTACAGTCATTTACTTGAAAATGTATATACTGACCAGTTAGGCACATTTGGGCACTGTTGATACAACATTTTGAACAGAAATTAAATGGTTCATTCATCTTAACTTAATCAAACTGCACTGTCCAATTAACAGTAGGTGTTACAGTGATAAATGCCATGCTATTGTTGAGGAGAGTGTACAGTTATGAACTTTAAAATGTTTTAATAAAGCAATTAGACACATTTGGGCAGTCTTGATACAACATTTTGACCAGAAATGGTTCATTGGATCAGTCTAAAACTTGACTGCTGCCATCTCCCCCCCCCCCCCAGGTCCGTCAGAGTACCACCCTGATGACCAGTGTCTGGTTCAGATGTTAAAAGGCCTCTGTCTTAAACACCTGGGAAGACTACTGCAGGCCGAGCTATGCTTCACACAGGTTCTGTCCAGGTATGACACGCCCACACAGGTTCTGTCCAGGTGTTTGGTTCAGCAACCCCAAATACAGCCCTCACCAAGGCAGGCATTATTGGCCTGTCCTACTTTATTTATTTGACCGAGACGCGCCCCGAAAGAAAACACGTAAATCTTTGATAAGAGCAAAACAGCACCTCTCTGTCTCAGTATGTGATGCCCCTCCTCTCCATACCCGTCCTTCTCTCTCTCTCTCTCTGTCTCTGTCTCTCTCTGCTAACCCTCTCTCTCTCTGTCTGTCTCTCTGCTAACCCCCTCTCTTTCTCTCTGTCTCTCTCTCATATATATATATATATATATATATATATATATATATATATACACAAACATATATGTGTCGTTATATATATTCCCTTAGTGAGCGGAGAATCAGATTTGACCACTACCTGATCCCCTTCACCCTGTATGAGTTGGGTCTACTCTACAAACAACAGGGGGACTTCATCAAGGCCACACGATACATAGAGAACGCCAAGTAAGTCTGTCCGCGTGGCTCCCCTTTCAGTACACTACATAGGGAATAGGTTGTAGTACTATTCATTCAGTACACTACATAGGGAATAGGTTGTAGTACTATTCTTTCAGTACACTACATAGGGAATAGGTTGTAGTACTATTCTTTCAGTACACTACATAGGGAATAGGTTGTAGTACTATTCTTTCAGTACACTACATAGGGAATAGGTTGTAGTACTTATTTAAAAAGGAGCTGTATAGGGAGCAGGGTGTCGTTTTGGGCCGCAGCCTGGATCACATGTAATATACTATTTAGCAGACACTTCTATCCAGAGCCACAGTCTGTATATGTTTATTTAACTAGTCAGTTAAGAACAAATTATTATTTACAATGACAGCCTAGGAACAGTGGGTTAACTTCCTTGTTCAGAGGGCAGAACGACAGATTTTTACCTTGTCAGGCTACCATACAGCCTCTACACTCTAACCACTAGGCTACCATACAGCCTCTACACTCTAACCACGAGGCTACCCTACCGCCTCTACACTCTAACCACTAGGCTACCATACAGCCTCTACACTCTAACCACTAGGCTACCCTACCGCCCCTACACTCTAACCACTAGGCTACCATACCGCCTCTACGCTCTAACCACTTGGCTACCATACAGCCTCTACACTCTAACCACTAGGCTACCATACAGCCTCTACACTCTAACCACTAGGCTACCATACAGCCTCTACACTCTAACCACTAGGCTACCATACCGCCTCTACACTCTAACCACTAGGCTACCATACCGCCTCTACACTCTAACCACTAGGCTACCATACCACCTCTACACTCTAATCACTAGGCTACCATACCGCCTCTACACTCTAACCACTAGGCTACCATACCACCTCTACACTCTAACCACTAGGCTACCATACCACCTCTACACTCTAACCACTAGGCTACCATACCGCCTCTACACTCTAACCACTAGGCTACCATACCACCTCTACACTCTAACCACTAGGCTACCATACCACCTCTACACTCTAATCACTAGGCTACCATACCGCCTCTACACTCTAACCACTAGGCTACCATACCACCTCTACACTCTAACCACTAGGCTACCCTGCCGCCCCTACACTCAAACCACTAGGCTACCATACAGCCTCTACACTCTAACCACTAGGCTACCATACCGCCTCTACACTCTAACCACTAGGCTACCATACAGCCTCTACACTCTAACCACTAGGCTACCATACCACCTCTACACTCTAACCACTAGGCTACCCTGCCGCCCCTACACTCAAACCACTAGGCTACCATACAGCCTCTACACTCTAACCACTAGGCTACCATACCGCCTCTACACTCTAACCACTAGGCTACCATACCGCCTCTACACTCTAACCACTAGGCTACCATACCGCCTCTACACTCTAACCACTAGGCTACCCTACCGCCTCTACACTCTAACCACTTGGCTACCATACAGCCTCTACACTCTAACCACTAGGCTACCCTGCCGCCTCTACACTCTAACCACTAGGCTACCATACCGCCTCTACACTCTAACCACTAGGCTACCCTGCCGCCTCTACACTCTAACCACTAGGCTACCCTGCCGCCTCTACACTCTAACCACTAGGCTACCATACCGCCTCTACACTCTAACCACTAGGCTACCCTGCCGCCTCTACACTCTAACCACTAGGCTACGCTGCCGCCTCTACACTCTAACCACTAGGCTACCCTGCCGCCTCTACACTCTAACCACTAGGCTACGCTGCCGCCTCTACACTCTAACCACTAGGCTACCATACCGCCTCTACACTCTAACCACTAGGCTACGCTGCCGCCTCTACACTCTAACCACTAGGCTACCATACCGCCTCTACACTCTAACCACTAGGCTACCCTACCGCCTCTACACTCTAACCACTTGGCTACCATACCACCTCTACACTCTAACCACTAGGCTACCCTGCCGCCTCTACACTCTAACCACTAGGCTACGCTGCCGCCTCTACACTCTAACCACTAGGCTACCATACCACCTCTACACTCTAACCACTAGGCTACGCTGCCGCCTCTACACTCTAACCACTAGGCTACCATAACGCCTCTACACTCTAACCACTAGGCTACGCTGCCGCCTCTACACTCTAACCACTAGGCTACCATACCACCTCTACACTCTAACCACTAGGCTACCATACCGCCTCTACACTCTAACCACTAGGCTACCATACCGCCTCTACACTCTAACCACTAGGCTACCCTACCGCCTCTACACTCTAACCACTAGGCTCCCATACCGCCTCTACACTCTAACCACTAGGCTACCATACCACCTCTACACTCTAACCACTAGGCTACGCTGCCGCCTCTACACTCTAACCACTAGGCTACCATACCACCTCTACACTCTAACCACTAGGCTACCATACCACCTCTACACTCTAACCACTAGGCTACGCTGCCGTCATGCTCTACCATCTGAGATACAGACGCCCACGTTCTTCTGTTAGTTACACTGCCTATTGTAATAAAATACTGTGTGTGTGTGTTTGTCTGTGTGTGTGTGTGTGTGTGTCTGTGTGTGTGTGTGTTTGTCTGTGTGTGTTTGTGCGTGTTTGTGCGTGTGTGTCTGTGTTTGTGTGTGTGTGTGTTTGTGCGTGTGTGTGTGTGTTTGTGTGTGTTTGTCTGTGTGTGTGTTTGTGCATGTGTGCGTGTGTGTGTTTGTCTGTGTGTGTTTGTGTGTGTGTGCGTGTGTGTGTTTGCGTGTGTGTGTGTTTGCGCGTGTTTGTGTTTGTGTGTGTGCGTGTGTGTGTGACTAGGTTGAACTACAAGGACTACTCCATGGAGTCCAGGCTTCACTTCCGGATCCACGCAGCTCTCAACAGTCTCAAGGGATCGCCTGTCAGCACACCATAACTACAGCCCAACTACAATCAGACTACAACCGATTTTACACCAAAACTACAATCGATTTGACACCAAAACTACAGCCCAACTACAATCAGACTACAACCGATTTTACACCATAACTACAGCCCAACTACAATCAGACTACAACCGATTTTACACCAAAACTACAATCGATTTGACACCAAAACTACAATCAGACTACAACCGATTTTACACCAAAACTACAG
>NW_027003585.1:0-5274 GCF_036934945.1 Oncorhynchus masou masou
GGGACATGGTTGGATGATAAACAGCCTTTTAAAATTTATATTGATGAACTTTGTATATGGCTCAAAATCAAGCTAGGCTTCCTCTATAGAAACAGGACATGTTTGTCCTCTACAAATACAAGACAAATTGTGCAAGCTACTTTTATGTCTGTTATAGATGATGGGGATATTATGTACATGCATGCTACAGCATCCACACTTAAATCGCTGCATGCTACTTATCATTGCGCACTTAGGTTTATTACGGGTGCTAGTTACAGAACTCACCACTGTGTTTTATATCAAAATGTGGGTTGGATTTCGCTGTCCATGAGACGAGAACAACATGCTCTCGTGTTTGTCTATAAAACACTTCTGAATAAACTACCTTCTTATTTATCATCACTCATCAATATTAGAATTATAATTCCTGAAACCAGGTCTCAAGCATGGATTACACTTGAGGCCCATGCGATTTCCACAGAGTTGGATATGGCTGCCTTTTCCTGTTACGCTCCTTGCCTCTGGAATAGCCTGCAGACTAAACTTTAACTTCAGACTCTTGTCCCCCTGTCGCCCATTTTATATATTTATTGGAGGATTTTTATTTGTGTATTGCTTGTAACTGTTTCGGGTAATGCAAGTTCTTGTGCTGTTGGTAGAATAACATGTGTGTAAATGTAATCTGCTGCTGTATTTTTTGTATTATATGTGATCGTTTTGTTTGTCTTGTGTAGTTTCTTAATCATCGTACCTAAACTGTGTGTAAACATGGATATGCAGGGCCCAGCTGTAAAAGATACCTTGGTCTCAGTCTGTGTTCCTTGTTGAAACAAAGGTATAATAATTAAAAAATACACGAGACGAGACCCGTAATAACAATACACGGGACGAGACCCGTAATAACAAGTGCACACTAATACGGTAACATGCAAGTCTGTTACGGTTTTCTGTAGGCGAAGGAGAGTTGGACCAAAATGCAGCGTGTAGATTGCGATCCATGTTTAATGAAAAATGTAAAACACGAATCAATACAAATACTACAAAAACAAAAAGAACGTAATGAAAACCGAAACAGCCTATACTAGTGTAAACTAACATAGAGACAGGAACAAGGACACTAAGGACAATCACCCACGAAACACACAAAGAATATGGCTACCTAAATATGGTTCCCAATCAGAGACAACGATAATCACCTGACTCTGATTGAGAACCGCCTCAGGCAGCCATAGACTATGCTATACACCCCACAAAACCCCAAGACGAAACACACCACAAATAAACCCATGTCACACCCTGGCCTGACCCAATAAATGAAGATAAACATAATAAATATAGACCAGGGCGTGACAAAGCCGATACAACAGAACACAGGTACTCACAAGACCAATGGACATGGAGCAATAATCAACAAGGACAATGGGGAACAGATAGCATATATATACACATACTAATCAGGTTGAATGGGAATCAAGTGTACGTAATGAGACAAGACAGTCCGGATTTGGTGGTAATGCGGTGCCGGACGGCCTGTTCCTTGTGTCGACACAAGGCCCGCTGGAGAAGAGTGTGCACAGCATTCCAGATCTCCTCAGCATGGCGAAACCACTCGTCTACGGCAGGGGTCTCGGTCTGGCGGTGTCTGGGTGTCTTAGACTGGGCACAAATGGAGCAGTTCTCCGGGAACAGTGCAGGTGCGGGTTCCGTACCCAGGGCCTGATGTATGTCGGCGTCCACATCCCACACCACTGGCGCGATAATACGGAATGGAGGGATGATGTGGGTCTCCTCTCCCTGCCTCTCTTCTACGTCATAGAGGCGAGAAAGGGCATCCACCTTCACATTCTTTGACCCTGGCCTATAGGAAAGTATGAATTGGAACCCGGCAAAGAATAGAGCCCACCTGGCCTGTCTCGGGTTTAGAATCTTCACTGCCCCGATGTACTCCAGGTTGTGGTGGTCCATCCACACCAGGAAAGGGTGTTTAGACCCATCCAACCAGTGCCTACACACCTTCAGTGTCTGCTTGGAGTAGAAGGCGCAGGGCCACCACTTTGGAGGGAATCCGAGGCGTTGGGACAGCACTACACCAAGTCCTACTTCGGAGGCATCCACATCAACGATGAAGGGGGGTGAGGGGTCGGGATGTGCTAGCACGGGAGCAGTGGTGAAGCATGCCTTCAGCGTCTTGAACTCCCTCTCCACCTCCGCCATCCAATGAAGCAGTTGGGGACCTCCTCTCAGCACAGAGGTAAGACGCGCGACCACAGTGTTGAAGCATCCCGATGAACCTCCGGAAATAGTTGGCGAACCCCAGGAATCGCTGGACTGCTTTCACGGAGTTGGGGATTGGCCATGACCTGACTGCGCTGACGTGTTGCTCCTCCATCTCCACTCTCTTCATGGATATGAAGTAGCCCATAAAGGACATGAATGGCTGGATATTTTTTTTTTCTTGTTTAACATGGAGATGATGTTCCAAAAGTCTTCCCAGCACAGACCAGTCCAACGAGACATGCTGTGTGCGGTCAGCAGAACAGACCAAAATGTTGCATATACACTACCATTCAAAAGTTTGGGGTCACTTAAAAGTGTCTTTGTTTTTGAAAAAAAAGCTATTTGTTTGTCCATTTAGAAACCATCAAATTGATCAGAATATAGTGTAGAGATTGTTAATGTTGTAAATGATTACTGTAGCTGGAAACGGCTGATTTATAATGGGATATCTAAACAGGCGTACAGATCTTGTCACGCCCTGGTCTAAGTATTTTGTGTTTTTCTTCATTTATTTGGTCAGGCCAGGGTGTAGCATGGGTTTTTGTATGTGGTGTGTTTTGTCTTGGGTTTTTTTATAGTTATTGGGATTGTAGCTTGGGGTGTTCTAGATAAGTCTATGGCTGTCTGAAGTGGTTCTCAATCAGAGGCAGGTGTTTATCGTTGTCTCTGATTGGGAACCATATTTAGGCAGCCATATTCTTTAAGTGTTTCGTGGGTGATTGTCCTTATGTCTGTCATGTCTGAGTGAGTTTGCACCAGTATTAGGCTGTTTCGGTTTTCGTTACGTTCATTGTTTTTGTAGTGTTTGTATTTTGATTCGTGTTTCTTCAGTTTATTAAACATGGATCGTAATCTACACGCCGCATTTTGGTCCGACTCTCCTTCACACCTAGAAAACCGTAACAGATCTTCAGTTTATTGGCAATTTTTTGCATGGAATAGCCTTCATTTCGTAGAACAAGAATAGACTGACGAGTTTCAGAAGAAAATTATTTGTTTGAGCCTGTAATCAAACCCACAAATGCTGATGCTCCAGATACTCAACTAGTCTAAAGAGGCCAGTTTTAGGCTGTGCTAACATAATTGCAAAAAGGGTTTTCTAATGATCAATTAGCCTTTTAAAATTATAAACTTGGATTAGCTAACACAACGCGCTATTGGAACACAGGAGTGATGGTTGCTCATAATGGGCCTCTGTACGTCTATATAGATATTCCATTAAAGAATCAGCTGTTTCCAGCTACAATAGTCATTTACAACATTGACAATGTCTACACTGCATTTCTGATCAATTTTATGTTTTTTTAATGGACAAAAAATATGCTTTTCGTTCAAAATCAAGGAAATTTGTGACTTCAAAGTTTTGAGTGGTAGTGTTAAAACCCCAACGCCCCGTCCCAGCATGTCCCGAAACACAGGCCTGGAAGACTGAAGGAGCATTAGACAGGCACAAAGGGCATTACGAGATATTCGTAATGCCCCGTGGTCGTGGGAAAGGCTGTTTCCTCTCGGATTTGATCCATCTGGTGGAGGACGCGATGGTCTGGAACTCCAGGGCGGACTCCGAGGCGGTCCTAGTTACCTGGCGTAGTCAGAGTAGGCGCTCACCTCCCTCTCGGCCTTCTACAGGATGATCAAACAGAGAGCGGAAGAAGAGGGTGAAGTGCTTGTAGGACTCGACCTTGGGTCCGCCCGTTTCCCAGACCGCGGCACCCCAGTCCAGGGACCATCCAGTCAGTGCCAAGATGACAGTGGCAACCGTGTCTCTCCCGGAGACAGCCTTGGTGTAGCGAGCGAGGTACAGGGGACGGAGGCATGTAGTGGTGGTGTGGTTAGCTGGTGCCGGAACCGGTGCTGGAGACTTGAGGGACTGCACATTCCCCTCCAAACGTAGGATAGTTGCCAGTATGCTTCCATGGCGCTGCCGAGTCTGGAGAGATAATCCCTGTGATGCTGGACTGTCCCTACAATGGTTGCCAACTTGGTCTTTCCCACTATCTCCATTAGATGGGTTGATTATTCTGTCACGTTGTATAATGATCGGAGACAGGTGCACGAATATGAAAATAGTTTTTCAAATTTCTCTATCCAAAATAGCGCACGTCATTAACATGATGGGTATGAAGCCCAAAACAAACACGTATATATTGAACACAGGGCTGTAACCCAAACAAAGAGCGAGGTGTAAACCTCTAATAAACACATGGGACGAGACCCATAATAACAATACACGTGATGAGACCCGTAATAACAATTGTACACTAATACGGTAACACACAAGCCGATACAACAGAGCACAGGACATGAAACAATAATCAACTAGGACAATGGGGAACAGAGGGCGCATATATACAGTGTACATACTAATCAGGGGAAATGGGAACCAGGTGTGCGTAATGAGACAAGACAGTCTGGGGGTGGTGGTAATGACCCAGTTCAGTGACGCCTAGAAGGCCGGTGACATAGACCTCCGGAGCTGGTGAATGGAATGAGCAGCGGTCCTGGAGGAATCAGTGACAACGATTCAACGACTGGCTGAAGAAATTTGGCATGGCCCCTAAGACTCTTACAAGCTTCTATAGATACACCATTTAATGCATTCTGGTGGGCTGTGTACGACAACTGCTCCGCCCTCAACCACTTGGCTCTCCAGAGGGTGGTACGGGCAACCAAACTGGGGGAACAGCACCCGTATCAAAGGAAGGCCAAGAAGATAATTAGATCAGCATCATGAAATCGACTCTTCACTGTTGACGTTGAGACTGGTGTTTTGCGGGTACTATTTAATGAAGCTGCCAGTTGAGGACTTGGTCATTTACAACATTAACAATGTCTACACTGCATTTCTGATACATTTTCTGTTTGTTAAATTCACCATTTAAAAAAAATATTTAAAAAACAAGGAAATTTGTAAGTGACATCAAATGTTGGAACGGTGGTGTATATATACAGTATATATATATATATATATATATATATATATATATATATATATATATATATATATATATATAT
>NW_027003587.1:0-5272 GCF_036934945.1 Oncorhynchus masou masou
ATATATATACAGTGCCTTGCGAAAGTATTCGGCCCCCTTGAACTTTGCGACCTTTTGCCACATTTCAGGCTTCAAACATAAAGATATAAAACTGTATTTTTTTGTGAAGAATCAACAACAAGTGGGACACAATCATGAAGTGGAACGACATTTATTGGATATTTCAAACTTTTTTAACAAATCAAAAACTGAAAAATTGGGCGTGCAAAATTATTCAGCCCCTTTACTTTCAGTGCAGCAAACTCTCTCCAGAAGTTCAGTGAGGATCTCTGAATGATCCAATGTTGACCTAAATGACTAATGATGATAAATACAATCCACCTGTGTGTAATCAAGTCTCCGTATAAATGCACCTGCACTGTGATAGTCTCAGAGGTCCGTTAAAGCGCAGAGAGCATCATGAAGAACAAGGAACACACCAGGCAGGTCCGAGATACTGTTGTGAAGAAGTTTAAAGCCGGATTTGGATACAAAAAGATTTCCCAAGCTTTAAACATCCCAAGGAGCACTGTGCAAGCGATAATATTGAAATGGAAGGAGTATCAGACCACTGCAAATCTACCAAGACCTGGCCGTCCCTCTAAACTTTCAGCTCATACAAGGAGAAGACTGATCAGAGATGCAGCCAAGAGGCCCATGATCACTCTGGATGAACTGCAGAGATCTACAGCTGAGGTGGGAGACTCTGTCCATAGGACAACAATCAGTCGTATATTGCACAAATCTGGCCTTTATGGAAGAGTGGCAAGAAGAAAGCCATTTCTTAAAGATATCCATAAAAAGTGTCGTTTAAAGTTTGCCACAAGCCACCTGGGAGACACACCAAACATGTGGAAGAAGGTGCTCTGGTCAGATGAAACCAAAATTGAACTTTTGGCAACAATGCAAACGTTATGTTTGGCGTAAAAGCAACACAGCTCATCACCCTGAACACACCATCCCCACTGTCAAACATGGTGGTGGCAGCATCATGGTTTGGGCCTGCTTTTCTTCAGCAGGGACAGGGAAGATGGTTAAAATTGATGGGAAGATGGATGGAGCCAAATACAGGACCATTCTGGAAGAAAACATGATGGAGTCTGCAAAAGACCTGAGACTGGGACGGAGATTTGTCTTCCAACAAGACAATGATCCAAAACATAAAGCAAAATCTACAATGGAATGGTTCAAAAATAAACATATCCAGGTGTTAGAATGGCCAAGTCAAAGTCCAGACCTGAATCCAATCGAGAATCTGTGGAAAGAACTGAAAACTGCTGTTCACAAATGCTCTCCATCCAACCTCACTGAGCTCGAGCTGTTTTGCAAGGAGGAATGGGAAAAAATTTCAGTCTCTCGATGTGCAAAACTGATAGAGACATACCCCAAGCGACTTACAGCTGTAATCGCAGCAAAAGGTGGCGCTACAAAGTATTAACTTAAGGGGGCTGAATAATTTTGCACGCCCAATTTTTCAGTTTTTGATTTGTTAAAAAGTTTGAAATATCCAATAAATGTCGTTCCACTTCATGATTGTGTCCCACTTGTTGTTGATTCTTCACAAAAAATACAGTTTTATATCTTTATGTTTGAAGCCTGAAATGTGGCAAAAGGTCGCAAAGTTCAAGGGGGCCGAATATTTTCGCAAGGCACTATATATATATGTGTATACAGTACCAGTCAAAAGTTTGAACACACCTACTCATTCAAGGTTTTTTTATCCACATTGTCGAATAATAGTGAAGAAACTGTGAAATATCACATATGGGATCACGTAGTAACGAGTAGCAACCTTTGATGACAACTTTGCACACTCTTGGCATTCTCTCAACCTGTTTCATGAGGAATGCTTTTCCAACAGTCTTGAAGTAGTTCCCACATATGCTGAGCCCTTGTAGGCTGCTTTTCCTTCTGTGGTCTGACTCATCCCATACCATCTCAGTTGGGTTGAGGTTGGTTGATTGTGGAGGTCAGGTCATCTGATGCAGTACTCCCTCACTCTCCTTTTGTCAAATAGCACTTACACAGCCTGGAGTTTTTTGGGGTCATTGTCCTGTTGAATAACAAATGATAGTCCCACTACTGGATGGGATGGCGTATCGCTGCAGTGTGCTGTGGTAGCCATGCTAGTTAAGTGTGCATTGAGTTCTAAATAAATCACTGACAGTGTCACCAGCAAAGCACCCCCCTCCCACCATCACACCTCCTCCTCCATGTGGGTGGTAACCACACATGTGGAGATCATCCGTTCACCTACTCTGCGTCTCACAAAGACACGGTGGTTGGAACTAAAAAATCTCTAATTTGGAAAGGAGAGGGACAGATTTCCATCGGTCTAATGTTCATTTCTCGTGTTTCTTGGCCCATGCAACTCTCTTCTTATTATTGTTGTTCTTTCGTAGTGCTTTCTTTGCAGCTTTTCGACCATGATGGCCTGTTTCACGCAGTCTTTTCTGATCAGTTGATGTTGAGATGTGTCTGCTACTTAAAATCTGTGAAGCAGCAGGGCCTGGCCTAAAAGTACAATGTTTTGTTTGGTGTTAAACTTGTGTTAAAAGATGCTTAAAATGATTACAAGACAAAAAAGTGAACGTGATTGTGTTGAAATGTGTTTGCTTTTAAAAATGTAGTGGTAACATTTAATTCAATACAGAAATGTGTAGGCTGCTTTACTTACACAGTCCCGAGGCTCAATTTACCCTGGGGAAAGCCACGTTTTCACAATTTTGCTGTTTACATGAATTCTGATTATTTCCAGGGATACACAACATTGTGAAATATATTGTAGCAGGCACAAGGGTGTGGGGTTTCCACATCACCAAGCTCAATAACCAAACACGCACAAGAAGCACAACTAGAATGCAAATGGGAAATTTATTAGGGATATTTGCACACTGCGGGAATCCAGCAACCAGCTCACAACGGGTAAATGTACAGATAATTATCTCGCTTCTCACACTCTCCATAACACTTGTTTCCCTCTCGGTCCTCTCCCCTTTGTGCAGCCTGCTTCCTCTTTTATCCCCATGCACTCAATGGCTTAACGACCACCGGCTTGCCTCGATGGGGCAGGAAGTCCATATAAGGCTCGGGGGTGAAGCCAGCGGGCTGCAAGATATCTTTCTTCAATCACCACTCCCCTCACCTCTCCCTACCGTCTGCCACAATATGTAGATATCTTTGTTTGAAATAATACTATATTTCCCTTGACGGAGTGATGCTGAAACAACTTACACCACTCTCCCCTACGGTGCATTCGGAAAGTATTCAGACCCTTTGACTTTTTCCACATTTGGTTAAGTTACAGCCTTATTCTAAAATGGTAGTCCCATAGGATGGCGCACATTTGGCCCAGCATCGTCCGGGTTAGGGTTTGGCCGGGGTAGGCTGTCATTGTAAATAAGAATTAGTTCTTAACTGACTGTAACGGGTTTCTTCCAACTCCTCCTCTGACGAAGAGGATCGGACCAAAATGCAGCGTGGTTCGTTAGAAACATCTTTAATGTTGAAGAAAACTCGAACAATACAAAACAACAAACGTCGAAAACCGAAACAGCCCTGACTGGTGCAACAAACACAGAGACAGGAACAATCACCCACAAACACACAGTGAAACCCAGGCTACCTAAATATGGTTCCCAATCAGAGACAACGATAATCACCTGACTCTGATTGAGAACCGCCTCAGGCAGCCATAGACTAATCTATACACCCCACACAACCCCAAGACGAAACACACTACAAATAAACGCATGTCACACCCTGGCCTGACCCAATAAATGAAAAAAACATAATAAATATAGACCAGGGCGTGACACTGACTTGCCTAGTTAAATAAAGGTTAAATAAAAAATAAATAAAATATTATGAAACTTTGTAATTGCCTGAGAACCCATTTAGGTATAAGATCAAAGCCCACAAGATACTTTCCGTATGCCCTTAATTTCCCTCTAAATGTCTATTTTTGAAAGCAAACACATTTGGAAGTTCAAAGAGGAAACCTGTGGCACTCTCCAGTTATTAAGCCTTTCATTTTTTTACATACTAATTGAACCTCTGGTGATTATGTTCACGAAAACAACATCAATTTAATGGTAGGACATAGGACGCACCAGCCACTCTAGCCACCATGCCATAGGCAGTGATCGTACATTATGATAAACACATGATAATAGATTGTTTCCTCCAGAAGACATAGTGCACAGTAGGTGAAGACACTTGAAGGGAGAGAGCGTTAGTGCTTTTCTATTTATAGACCCACCTGACCCGAATCCAGATGGTAGAGTCCTCTGCTCATATACCATGAGAGCCAGGCATGATGCTTTCTCACCTGTGAACAGAATTTTCCCAGTCTCCTAAAGCACTCAAGGGCCACAGAAGTTAAATGAACCTTAACTGAACAAAACTAACTCTGAGATCCGTGAGCTATTTAACTTTCCACTTTCATTGCAGTTTCCAAATGTTTTCCCAAAGTGTTTGCTCGTTGTTATTTGTTCATTTGATTATGATTAGTACCATACTGTGCAGTATGTGTTGCGATTAGGGCAGCAGTTAGCCTTGTGGTTTGAGCGTTGGTGCCAGTAACCAAAACTTTGCTGGTTTGATTACCTGACAAGGTGAAAAATCTTTCGATGTGCCCTTGAACAAGGCACTTAACCCTAATTAGCTCCAGGGTTGCCATACTATATTGGCTGAACTTGTAAAAACATCTTTGATGCAGTATTGATGACATCAGCTGGTGTTTTGTTTTGAACTTGAATGTTTACGCGTAGGGTGATAGTCAGAAAACAGTCGATGCTGCTTTCCCCTGCTGAATGACTTGGCCAATCCAAAGTTTGTCACATTATAATAAAATAATAAAAATAAGATCCCATTAAACTTCGGAGTGAAAAATGGGATGTGGAATTCATAGCTTTTTTTAAACCTTTATTTAACTAGGCAAGTCAGTTAAGAACAAACTCTTATTTTCAATGATGGCCTTTCAATGGTGGGTTAACTGTCTTGTTGAGGGGCAGAACGACAGATTGGTTTTACCATGTCAGCTCGGGGATTCAATCTTGCAATATTTCAGTTCCTAATCCAACACTCTAACCACTAGGCTACTTACATTTACATTTAAGTCATTTAGCAGACGCTCTTATCCAGAGCGACTTACAAATTGGTGAATTCACCTTCTGACATCCAGTGGAACAGCCACTTTACAATAGTGCATCTAAATCATTTAAGGGGGGCTGAGAAGGATTGCTTTACCCTATCCTAGGTATTCCTTGAAGAGGTGGGGTTTCAGGTGTCT
>NW_027003588.1:0-5271 GCF_036934945.1 Oncorhynchus masou masou
TGGTATAGAGTACAGTATATACATATGAGATGAGTAATGTAGGGTATGTGTCAGGATTTGGCCAGGGTTGTTCCGGGTTTTGGTCACTAGATGCCCCCATTGTGCTTTTTGACCTTATGTTTTTCCCTTGTTCCCCATTATTATTTGCACCTGTGCCTCGTTTCCCCTGATTGTATTTAAACCCTTAGTTTCCCTCAGTTCTGTGCTCTGTGTTTGTATGTTAGCACCCAGCCCTAGTGTTCTGTGTATTCTTGTCGATTCCGGTGGATGCTCTTGTGGAATTCTGTTTTTGTTTTTGAGTATCTCTTGAGGCTTTTTTGTGCTATTCCTACCACCTTTTGGATTTGCCATTTTTGTATTGAAGGACTTCTCCTTTTTACTTTATTAAATACACCGTCTTAAGTACTGCTGTGTCTGCCTCATCTTCTGGGTTCTGCTGACTATTCGTGGCTCAGTTGGTTAAGTGACTGTTTCTCACTCCGGAGACCCAGGTTCGTAACCGGGTCCTGACAGAAACACAGAGCCAAAAATGAACCCAGAGGCAGCCAGTTCCCAGGACCTTTTTGCCATGCTGTCCCACCACCAGGAGACTGTCCAACGCCACGAAGCCGCCCTGGTTCAGCAAGAGGCCTTAATGGCTAGACATTCTCATCTTCTGTCGGAGATGCTGACTTCCATTAAGCAAATATCTGATCGTCTTACCCCGGCAACAGTTCCCGTCCCAGTACCTCAGATTCACGTACCCATGGCAGTTAACCCCCTGGCTGAACCTCGTCTTCCACCTCCCCAACGGTTCTCAGGTGATCCAAGTGCTTGTAAAGGGTTTCTCACCCAATGTTCTCTCTCCTTTGAGCTACAACCCTCGTCGTTTCCCACCGACCGGTCTAAGATCGCTTATATCATCACCCTGCTGTCGGAAAAAGCCCTGGCCTGGGCTACTGCTGTGTGGGATGCCCATAGTTCCTGCTGTGCCAGCTACTCTGCCTTTGCTGAGGAATTCAAACGAGTGTTTCAAGGCCCAAGCAGTGGTTCTGACTCAGCCAAACAGCTCCTGACTCTCCACCAAGGTTGGCGCAGCGTGACGGACTATGCCATCCAGTTCCGCACGGTGGCAGCAGCAAGTGGCTGGAACAACGAGGCGCTCACGGTGTGCTTTCTGAAAGGCCTTTCCGACACTATCCAAGATGAACTGGCCACTCGGGAACCACCGGACAATCTCGAGTCCCTGATCAAGTTGGCCTCACGCATTGACCAGCGTCTGAGAGAGAGAGAACTCAACCGTAGACCTCTAGCCCCTATCAGTCCCAGCTCCGAGTCCCCACCTTTATCCTCGCTGGCTCCATCGGAACCCATGCAGATTGGACGCATCTCCCAGGCTGAGAGAGACCGCCGGATGAGGGAGCGACGCTGTCTATATTGCGGCAAACCGGGCCATTTCCGTTCCACGTGTCCGGGCTCCAGGGAAACGCTCTGTCCCGTACAGACCGGGGGAACTGTAACGGGAAACATAACCTCCTCCCATCCGTCCAACTCCCGTCTGCTCATTCCAGTCACCCTCTCCTGGGACAACCACAAGCTTCACCTTCAAGCCTTGGTAGACTCTGGAGCCGCAGGTAACTTCATGGATGGTGTCTGGGCGAAGGAGAATGGCGTTCCCTCTGAACCTCTAAGTGAACCCATGAGGGTCACTACATTGGATGGAAGCCCTTTGGGATCTGGACTTGTCACTCATGTCACTACCTCCTTGCGACTTTCAGTTTCACAACACCAGGAATTGATGAACTTTCATTTGATCTCCTGTTCCGAGTTCCCTCTCGTCCTTGGATACCCCTGGCTTCACAGCCATAACCCTCACATCGACTGGTCTGTGGGCACTATCAAGCAGTGGGGTCCTACGTGCCAAGCTACTTGTATTTTCCAGAATTCCCCGAGTTCTACTCCCGAGTCTTTAGAATCCATCGACCTGACCCGAGTTCCCGAGTGTTACCATGACCTCAAACTGGTGTTTAGCAAACAGAGGGCCACCATGCTACCACCCCATAGACCTTACGATTGCCCCATCGACCTGTTTCCGGGCACTTGCCCCCCAGGGAGTCGGATCTTTTCCCTATCTCCACCCGAACGAGCTGCTATGGATACCTACATCAAGGACGCTCTGGAAGCAGGCCTCATGCGTCCATCCACCTCCCCGGCGGGAGCAGGGGTTTTTCTTTGTGGCCAAGAAAGACGGTGGATTACGTCCTTGCATCGACTACCGGGGACTCAATGCCATAACCGTCCGTAACCGTTACCCGCTACCCCTTATGGCCACAGCCTTCGAGCTGCTCCAGGAAGCAGTTGTTTTCACTAAGCTTGACCTGCGGAACGCATACCATCTTGTGCGGATCAGACCTGGTGACGAGTGGAAGACCGCTTTCAACACGCCTACTGGTCACTATGAATACTTGGTGATGCCCTTCGGCCTGACCAACGCCCCAGCGGTGTTCCAGCGCTCATAAACGATGTGCTTAGGGATATGCTTAACATATTTGTGTTCGTTTACTTGGATGACATCCTCATCTTTTCGAGCTCCCTTCAAGAACACACTAAGCATGTCAGACAAGTACTCAAACGCCTCCTGGACAGCCATCTGTACGTTAAGCCGGAAAAATGTGAATTCCATTCATCCCGAGTACAATTCCTGGGATTTGTAGTGGAACCCGGTCGAGTCCAAATGGACCCCAGGAAGGTAGGGGCGGTAGCGGATTGGCCCACCCCCAAATCCGTTAAGGAAGTTCAGCGTTTCCTGGGCTTCACAAACTTTTACCGCAAGTTCATCAAGAACTTCAGCTTGGTGGCAGCCCCTCTCTCAGCTTTAACCAAGGGTGGCAATGCAAGGTTTTTGTGGGGAAGAGAAGCTGAGACGGCCTTCCAAGGACTCAAGCAGCGCGTTCTCTCTGCTCCCATCCTGATACTACCGACTACGGATGAACCATTTGTGGTGGAGGTAGACGCATCAGAGGTTGGTGTTGGAGCTGTCCTGTCTCAGAGGGGTGAAGACAAGAAGCTTCATCCGTGCGCTTTCTTCTCACACCGGCTTACCCCGACTGAGAGGAACTACGATGTGGGGGATCGTGAACTCCTAGCGGTTAAGATGGCATTGAAGGAATGGAGACACTGGCTCGAGGGCTTCTCACCCGTTTCAAGTGCTTACGGACCACAAAAATCTGGAGTATATCCAGCAGGCGAGCGGTTGAACTCTAGACAAGCTAGATGGTCTCTTTTCTTCAATCGATTCCAGTTTATCCTCACCTATCGGCCCGGGTCGAAGAATCTCAAACCGGATGCCCTGTCCCGAGTCTACGCTCCTGCCATTCGAGATGACACGGACATGCCTGTCCTTCCTGCTGCTAAGATTGTGGCTCCGATCTCGTGGCAAGTTGAGGATACCGTGAGACGTGCTCAAGCTAGCGAACCGGACCCGAAAGGAGGTCCTGCCAATCGGTTGTTTGTCCCCAAGGCAGTGAGGACTCAGGTCCTTCTGTGGGGGCACTCCTCTCGCCTCACCTGTCATCCGGGCGTAGGTCGCACCTTGGAGTTCATCCAGCGTAAGTTCTGGTGGCCTACCATAAGAGAAGACGTTGCCACTTTCGTCAATGCCTGTCCCGTGTGCTGCCAGGGCAAATCTTCTCACCTCCGCCCTCAAGGACTCCTTCACCCTTTACCTGTTCCCCACAGACCCTGGTCCCATATCTCATTGGACTTTATTACTGGACTTCCTCCATCCCATGGCAATACTACTATCCTAGTCATAATCGACAGGTTTTCAAAGGCGGCCAGGTTCGTCCCTCTGACTAAGTTACCTTCTGCCAAGGAAACGGCTGAGTTGGTAATTAATCATGTGTTCCGAGTCTTCGGCATTCCTCAAGATATGGTTTCTGACAGAGGTCCCCAGTTCGCCTCAAGGTTTTGGAAGGCCTTCTGCCAACTCATGGGGGCTTCTGCCAGTCTATCTTCAGGGTACCATCCGGAGTCCAACGGCCAAACAGAGAGGATGAATCAAGAGCTGGAAACCACCCTCCGATGTATGACTCGTGACAACCCGTCCACATGGTCATCCTTTATTGTTTGGGCCGAATACGCGCACAACACCTTGCGCTCCTCCTCCACTGGTATGTCCCGCACGAGTGTCAGTTTGGCTATGCTCCTCCATTGTTCCCGGACCAGGAGGCAGAAGTCAGAGTGCCTTCAGCCTTGAAGTTCGTCAGACGCTGTCGGCTTATGTGGAGGAAGACCCGTCTTAATCTTATGCGTTCCTCACAGAGGTACCAACAACAAGCCAACAGACGTCGCCGTCCGGGCCTACCCTGCGCCCCGGCCAGAGAGTCTGGCTCTCCACAAGAGACTTACCTCTACGGGTGGAGTCTCGCAAGCTGTCCCAAAAATACATCGGTCCCTTCAAGGTTGCCAGGAGAGTTAACCCAGTTTCTTATCGCCTACACTTACCCAGATCCCTTAAGATTAATCCCACATTTCACATTTCATTGTTAAAACCTGTTGTTTTCTCCCCTTGTCCCGGCAGACAGACCTCCCCCTCCGCCTCGTGTCATTGGAGGCCAGCCGGCTTATACCGTCCATCGGATACTGGATTCCCGCCGGGTGCAGCGGTCCTGGCAGTATCTGGTGGACTGGGAAGGCTACGGTCCCGAGGAGCGCTCCTGGGTTCCTGCCAAAGACATCCTGGACCCTGACCTCATTCGTCAGTTCAGGGCCCTCCACCCTGAGAGAGCTGGTAGGAACGTCAGGAGCCGTTCCTAGGGGGGATTCTGTCAGGATTTGGCCAGGGTTGTTCCGGGTTTTGGTCACTAGATGCCCCCATTGTGCTTTTTGACCTTATGTTTTTTCCCTTGTTCCCCATTATTATTTGCACCTGTGCCTCGTTTCCCCTGATTGTATTTAAACCCTTAGTTTCCCTCAGTTCTGTGCTCTGTGTTTGTATGTTAGCACCCAGCCCTAGTGTTCTGTGTATTCTTGTCGATTCCGGTGGATGCTCTTGTGGAATTCTGTTTTTGTTTTTGAGTATCTCTTGAGGCTTTTTTGTGCTATTCCTACCACCTTTTGGATTTGCCATTTTTGTATTGAAGGACTTCTCCTTTTTACTTTATTAAATACACCGTCTTAAGTACTGCTGTGTCTGCCTCATCTTCTGGGTTCTGCTGACTATTCGTGGCTCAGTTGGTTAAGTGACTGTTTCTCACTCCGGAGACCCAGGTTCGTAACCGGGTCCTGACA
>NW_027003589.1:0-5270 GCF_036934945.1 Oncorhynchus masou masou
TTAGTATCATCCTGACCAAGAGTATATATAGATACAGTTAGTATCATCCTGACCAAGAGTATATATAGATACAGTTAGTATCATCCTGACCAAGAGTATATATAGATACAGTTAGTATCATCCTGACCAAGAGTATATATAGATACAGTTAGTATTATCCTGACCAAGAGTATATATAGATACAGTTAGTATCATCCTGACCAAGAGTATATGTAGATACAGTTAGTATCATCCTGACCAAGAGTATATATAGATACAGTTAGTATCATCCTGACCAAGAGTATGTATAGATACAGTTAGTATCATCCTGACCAAGAGTATATATAGATACAGTTAGTATCATCCTGACCAAGAGTATATAGATACAGTTAGTATCATCCTGACCAAGAGTATATATAGATACAGTTAGTATCATCCTGACCAAGAGTATATATAGATACAGTTAGTATCATCCTGACCAAGAGTATATATAGATACAGTTAGTATTATCCTGACCAAGAGTATGTGTAGATACAGTTAGTATCATCCTGACCAAGAGTATATATAGATACAGTTAGTATCATCCTGACCAAGAGTATATATAGATACAGTTAGTATCATCCTGACCAAGAGTATATATAGATACAGTTAGTATCATCCTGACCAAGAGTATATATAGATACAGTTAGTATCATCCTGACCAAGAGTATATATAGATACAGTTAGTGTCATCCTGACCAAGAGTATATATAGATACAGTTAGTGTGTGACGTTGGCCTGATGGGGAAGGTTTATGACCCCATAAATACCTTTCCCCTTGTTCCTCTCTCTACTCTACCGATGTGACTATTGAACATCTCTTTGTTAACATTGAGAGTCTGGTGACATCAAAAGATGTAAACGGAACCATATTTCGGTCATCCAACCAGTTGGGACTTAATGAATATGATGTCAGTTCAGTTGGCGTCTGAGACATGATTACTGATGATAAGACGACAAAAGCGGTATCTTGGAAAATCTACACATTGTAGTTATCAGATTCACATGGAATTGTTGTGCAATTTAAATGTTTAAATATGAAACTATTTGTGAAAATATGAAACATTTTTAGTCAGTGCATGACTAGGGGTTTTAGTCTAGTTTATTATTTCTATGTGGGGTTCTATATTAAATTTTCTATGTTGGTGTTTATGTATGATTGACGATTAAATATTGACTGCTATCGATGTAAAAGATTACTAGGTCTTTAAGAGTTTATTCGTGTCACGCCTTGGTCTTAGTATTTTGTGTTTTCGTTAATTAGTTGGTCAGGCCAGGGTGTGACATGGGTTTATGTTGTTGTATTTCGTATTGGGGTTTTGTAGTTATTGGGATTACGGCTGAGTAGGGGTGTTGCATAAGCTTGGCTGCCTGAGGCTGTTCTCAATCAGAGTCAGGTGATTCTCGTTGTCTCTGATTGGGAACCGTATTTAGGTAGCCTGGGTTTCACTTTGTATTTCGTGGGTGATTGTTCCTGTCTCTGTGTAGTGTTCACCAGATAGGCTGTAATTAGGTTTCACGTTCCGTTTGTTGTTTTGTATTTATTTAAGTTATTTCATGTATCGCTATCTTCTACATTAAAGACATGAGTAACCACCACGCTGCATTTCGGTCCGACTCTCTTTCAACAAATGAAGAACGCCGTTACAATTTGGAAGTAAACAGCTCTATAAACATTATTTCATGGTGCCCAGACTTTCTAGTTATTTACATTTACCTGATTAGTTGAATCAGGTAATATTATTTACAGAGAAAGGATTTTATAGAATAGCATGTCATATCACTTAATCCGGCATAGCCAAAGACACAACAGTATCATCCTTACCAAGAGTATGTATCATCCTTCCAGAATCTTCCACTTAATCTGGCTGTAGATGATTGGCAGTTTAAAATGTTTGTCTATGCTTCAGTCCCTTTGTGTTGTGATTCTCACCTCTATATTCTCTCCCCAAGCTAGGCTGCTGGTGGTTTCCTTGGAGCAGCATGCACATGCATATACAATGAGAGTTGAATTCCGATGCACCTGCTCCCTCCTCCCACTAACTCCCCACCCCTGCTCCTTCCTCCCACCCTCCATATCCACCCCTCCAGCCTCTCCTCTCTGCCTCCTGCTGATTGGGATCAGCTGATTGGCTGATGCAACAGTATGAGTAGGATTTCATCACCATGTTCACATCAATAACTGAAGCCTGATTACCCTGCCTGTTATCCAGAAAGATGCATTTGTTAAGCTCCTATAGGGCCTATCGGAGAAATACAACCTCTTCCTCCAGTTTCTTCTTTTCTCCCAAAGCCTCCAGTCACTCCTCTAGCCCCTCCCTCTCCCTCCCCTCTGAGATTAAGACTCCTCATGCCATGTGCCCGCTGTGCCCGTTGTGTGCCAGCCTGGTATAATGAAGCCGTTGTCTCTGTCCTCTACCCCGTTCCAAATGGTCATATGGACCAATGACCTGCGGTGTGCCAGTGAGACGGGCCGTGTCTCTTTAGAGAGAGGCTTTTAGCTGGAGTGTCTCTTGCTCCCCTCGCTCTATCTCTCATCAGCAGGTCTGGGCCGTGTTGGAGTCGAGCGCCACTCATTTACAAATTAGTTTGCTTCATAAATCACAGACTCCCCCAGCTCAGTGGTGAGTTCAGTTGAGTATAGGAACTGGCAGCCAGTGAAAAGACTCTCTCTCTCTCTAAGCACCCCCAGCTGCTCACAGCCCCCCCCCAATACAGGGAGGTATGAATGTAGTCTAAATGGAACCAAGCCTACTGTTGGGGTGTGTTAACTGGTTAACTGGTTCACTGATGTATCGAATTAATTTCTCCTCAAATAATGAATTTAGCATCTAACGATAATAACGCACAAACTACTTAAAGTTACACAGAGGGTTATTAATGTATTATTTCAATGTTATAACATTGTTTTTTTATAAAACATGGTCCAGTGTCGCCCCTAATCTGAATAATGGTGCCTGTTTGAGCTCCCTCTCTTATTGTCAGGCACCAGATGAGCAGGGGGCTAGGGGGTAAACACCACCAGATGAGCAGGGGGCTAGGGGGTAAACACCACCAGATGAGCAGGGGGCTAGGGGGTAAACCCTGCATCAGATGAACAGGAGGCTAGGGGGTAAACACCACCAGATGAGCAGGGGCTAGGGGGTAAACCCTGCACCAGATGAACAGGAGGCTAGGGGGTAAACACCACCAGATGAGCAGGGGGCTAGGGGGTAAACACCACCAGATGAGCAGGGGGCTAGGGGGTAAACACCACCAGATGAGCAGGGGGCTAGGGGGTAAACCCTGCACCAGATGAACAGGAGGCTAGGGGGTAAACACCACCAGATGAACAGGAGGCTAGGGGGTAAACACCACCAGATGAACAGGGGGCTAGGGGGTAAACACCACCAGATGAACAGGAGGCTAGGGGGAAACACCACCAGATGAGCAGGGGGCTAGGGGTAAACACCACCAGATGAGCAGGGGGCTAGGGGGTAAACACCACCAGATGAGCAGGGGGCTAGGGGTAAACCCTGCACTGAATGAACAGGAGGCTAGGGGGTAAACCCTGCACCAGATGAACAGGGGGCTAGGGGGTAAACACCACCAGATGAACAGGGGGCTAGGGGTAAACACCACCAGATGAATAGGAGGCTAGGGGGTAAACCCTGGACCAGATGAACAGGGGGCTAGGGGGAAACATCACCAGATGAACAGGAGGCTAGGGGTAAACCCTGCACCAGATGAACAGGGGGCTAGGGGTAAACACCACCAGATGAACAGGGGGCTAGGGGGAAACACCACCAGATGAACAGGGGTCTAGGGGGAAACACCACCAGATGAACAGGGGGCTAGGGGGTAAACACCACCAGATGAACAGGGGGCTAGGGGGAAACACCACCAGATGAGCAGGAGGCTAGGGGTAAACCCTGCACCAGATGAACAGGGGGCTATTGGGTAAACACCACCAGATGAACAGGGGGCTAGGGGGAAACATCACCAGATGAACAGGAGGCTAGGGGGTAAACCCTGCACCAGATGAACAGGGGGCTAGGGGGTAAACACCACCAGATGAACAGGAGGCTAGGGGGGAAACATCACCAGATGAACAGGAGGCTAGGGGGTAAACACCACCAGATGAACAGGAGGCTATGGGGGAAACACCACCAGATGAACAGGGGGCTAGGGGGTAAATACCACCAGATGAACATGAGGCTATGGGGAAAACACCACCAGATGAACAGGGGGCTAGGGGGTAAACACCACCAGATGAATAGGAGGCTAGGGGGTAAACACCACCAGATGAGCAGGAGGCTAGGGGGGAAACACCACCAGATGAGCAGGAGGCTAGGGGGTAAACCCTGCACCAGATGAACAGGAGGCTAGGGGGTAAACACCACCAGATGAGCAGGAGGCTAGGGTGGAAACACCACCAGATGAACAGGGGGCTAGGGGGGAAACATCACCAGATGAGCAGGAGGC
Source organism: Oncorhynchus masou masou (assembly GCF_036934945.1). Classification (NCBI taxonomy): domain Eukaryota; kingdom Metazoa; phylum Chordata; class Actinopteri; order Salmoniformes; family Salmonidae; genus Oncorhynchus; species Oncorhynchus masou. The sequence continues at coordinate 4,483 of NW_027003589.1, forward strand.
TAGGGGGTAAACCCTGCACCAGATGAACAGGAGGCTAGGGGGGAAACACCATCAGATGAGCAGGGGGCTAGGGGGTAAACACCACCAGATGAGCAGGGGGCTAGGGGGTAAACACCACCAGATGAGCAGGGGGCTAGGGGGTAAACACCACCAGATGAGCAGGGGGCTAGGGGTAAACACCACCAGATGAGCAGGGGGCTAGGGGGTAAACACCACCAGATGAGCAGGGGCTAGGGGTAAACACCACCAGATGAGCAGGGGGCTAGGGGTAAACCCTGCACTGAATGAACAGGAGGCTAGGGGGTAAACACCACCAGATGAGCAGGGGGCTAGGGGGTAAACACCACCAGATGAACAGGAGGCTAGGGGGGAAACACCACCAGATGAGCAGGAGGCTAGGGGGTAAACCCTGCACCAGATGAACAGGGGGCTAGGGGGTAAACACCACCAGATGAACAGGGGGCTAGGGGGTAAACACCACCAGATGAATAGGAGGCTAGGGGGTAAACCCTGCACCAGATGAACAGGGGGCTAGGGGGTAAACACCACCAGATGAACAGGAGGCTAGGGGGTAAACCCTGCACCAGATGAACAGGGGGCTAGGGGGTAAACACCACCAGATGAACAGGAGGCTAGGGGGTAAACCCTGGACCAGATGAACAGGAGGCTAGGGGGGAAACATCACCAGATGAACAGGAGGCTAGGGGGTAAACCCTGCACCAGATGAACAGGGGGCTAGGGGGTAAACACCACCAGATGAACAGGAGGCTAGGGGGGAAACATCACCC
>NW_027003590.1:0-5269 GCF_036934945.1 Oncorhynchus masou masou
GAAAGCTGGGACTCCACAGATCATGAGGATAAATTATTTGTCTGCTTGTGACCTACCGTTATTGATCTCCAGCCCTGAGAGTCAACATATTTATTTTACACAGCATTTTCACCAAACAGCAAACATCTTACAAGGTCAGCTTCAATTTGGTCTGTGTTTGAGCTATAGCTACATGGGGGTATCAAATGAATCCTTAGGTTGTAACAAATCTAGCCTATTGCCAACGTTATCTGATGATGTATGACATAATGGCAACATCGAATGTCCACCGATTGACTATATCTTTAGCGCATCAAAAATATGATGTCTCCTGCTTATGCGCTGTGGGCATCCGTTACACAGGGGATTGGCTACAATGGTACCTTGACAGTCTTGTAGCCAATGAAATAAGATAGAACATTTTATGCGTAATGCAAACTATTGCTACCTGTCTCAGAGACGAGATGCACCGAGCACGCTACATTACATTGCAAACGAGATTTCATCGCTTTAGTTTCATTACTTTAGCATAAAAGATAGCTTCTGAAGGGGAGGTTAAAATTAAGAATATCGAACAGGAACCTTCAAAGAATGTTGAACAGGAACCTAAAAGAGGATTTGGACTAATGACTTAAGATTGCTTTCTAGAAGGATTGGATCCACTTTTAGATCTGTACGTAAATTATTTTCATTACATTTACATTTAAGTCATTTAGCAGACGTCTATCCAGAGTACTTTACAAATTGGTGAATTCACCTTCTGACATCCAGTGGAACAGCCACTTTACAATAGTGCATCTAAATCATTAAGGGGGGTGAGAAGGATTACTTATCCTATCCTAGGTATTCCTTGAAGAGGTGGGGTTTCAGGTGTCTCCGGAAGGTGCAGGGATTGACTCCCCTGTCCTGGCGTGAGGGAGTTTGTTCCACCATTGGGGGGCCAGAGCAGCGAACAGTTTTGACTGGGCTGAGCGGGAACTGTACTTCCTCAGTGGTAGGGAGGCGAGCAGGCCAGAGGTGGATGAACGCAGTGCCCTTGCTTGGGTGTAGGGCCTGATCAGAGCCTGGAGGTACTGCGTGTGCCGTTCCCCCACAGTTCCGTAGGCAAGCACCATGGTCTTGTAGCGGATGCGAGCTTCAACTGGAAGCCAGTGGAGAGAGCGGAGGAGCCGGGGTGATGTGAGAGAACTTGGGGAAGGTTGAACACCAGACGGGCTGCGGTGTTCTGATGAGTTGTAGGGGTTTAATGGCACATAGGAGCCCAGCCAACAGCGAGTTGCAGTAATCCAGACGGGAGATGACAAGTGCCTGGATTAGGACCTGCGCGTCTTCCTGTGTGAGGCAGGGTCACTATGGATGTTGTAGAGCATGAACTCACAGGAACGGGCCACCGCCATGATGTTGGTTGAGAAAATCCACAGGGTGTTGTCCAGGATCACGCCAAAGGTTCTTAGCGCCTGGGAGGAGGACACAATGGAGTTGTCAACCGTGATGGCGAGATCATGGAACGGGCAGTCCTTCCCCGGGGAGGAAGAGCAGTCTGCCTTGCCGAGGTTCAGCTTGAGGTGGTGATCTGTCATCCACACTGATATGTCTGCCAGACATGCAGAGATGCGATTCGCCACCTGGTCATCAGAAGGGGAAAGGAGAAGATTAATTGTGTGTCGTCTGCATAGCAATGATAGGGAGAGACCATGTGAGGTTATGACAGAGCCAAGTGACTTGGTGTATAGCGAGGAATAGGGAGAGGGCCTAGAACAGAGCCCTGGGGGACACCAGTGGTGAGAGCGCGTGGCAGGAGACAGATTCTCGCCACGCCACCTGGTAGGAGCGACCTGTCAGGTAGGACGCAATCCAAGCGTGGGCCGCGCTCGGAGATGCCCAACTCGGAGAGGGTGGAGGAGGATCTGATGGTTCATAGTATTGAAGGCAGCCGATAGGTCTAGAAGGATGAGAGCAGAGGAGAGAGAGTTAGCTTTAGCAGTGCGGAGCGCCTCCGTGATACAGAGAAGAGCAGTGTCTCAGTTGAATGACTAGTCTTGAAACCTGACTGATTTGGATCAAGAAGGTCATTCTTGAGAGAGATAGCGGGAGAGCTGGCCAAGGACGGCACGCTCAAGAGTTTTGGAGAGAAAAGAAAGAAGGGATACTGGTCTGTAGTTGTTGACATCGGAGGGATCGAGTGTAGGGTTTTTTCAGAAGGGGTGCAAATCTCGCCTTCTTGAAGACGGAAGGGACGAGCCAGCGGTCAGGGATGAGTTGATGAGCGAGGTGAGGTAAGGGAGAAGGTCTCCGGAAATGGTCTGGAGAAAGAGGAGGGGATAGGGTCAAGCGGGCAGGTTGTTGGGCGGCCGCCGGCCACAAGAAGCGAGATTTCCATCTGGAGAGAGAGGGAGAAAGAGGTCAGAGCACAGGGTAGGGCAGCGTGAGCAGAACTAGCGGTGTCGTTTGGACTTAGCAAACGAGGATCGGATGTCGTCGACCTTCTTTTCAAAATGGTTGACGAAGTCATCTGCAGAGAGAGGAGGAGGGGGGGAGGGGGAGGAGGATTCAGGGAGGGAGGAGAAGGTGGCAAAGAGCTTCCTAGGTTAGAGGCAGATGCTTGGAATTTAGAGTGGTAAAAAGTGGCTTTAGCAGCAGAGACAGAGGAGGAAAATGTAGAGGGAGGGAGTGAAGGATGCCAGGTCCGCAGGGAGTAGAAGTTTTCCTCCATTTCCGCTCGGGCTGCCCGGAGCTCTGTTCTGTGAGCTCGCAATGAGTCATCGAGCCACGGAGCGGGAGGGGAGGACCGAGCGGCCTGGAGGATAGGGGACATAGAGAGTCAAAGGATGCAGAAAGGGAAGAGAGGAGGGTTGAGGGAGGCAGAATCAGGAGATAGGGTTGGAGAAGGTATGAGCAGAGGGAAGAGATGATAGGATGGAAGAGGAGAGAGTAGCGGGGGAGAGAGAGCGAAGGTTGGGACGGCGCGATACCATCCGAGTAGGGGCAGTGTGGGAAGTGTTGGATGAGAGCGAGAGGGAAAAGGATACAAGGTAGTGGTCGGAGACTTGGAGGGGAGTTGCAATGAGGTTAGTGGAAGAACAGCATCTAGTAAAGATGAGGTGGAGCGCATTGCCTGCCTTGTGAGTAGGGGAAGGTGAGAGGGTGAGGTCAAAAGAGGAGAGGAGGAAAAGGAGGCAGAGAGGAATGAGTCAAAGGTAGACGTGGGGAGGTTAAAGTCGCCCAGGACTGTGAGAGGTGAGCCATCCTCAGGAAAGGAGCTTATCAAGGCATCAAGCTCATTGATGAACTCTCCGAGGGAACCTGGAGGGCGATAAATGATAAGGATGTTAAGCTTGAAAGGGCTGGTAACTGTGACAGCATGGAATTCAAAGGAGGCGATAGACAGATGGGTAAGGGGAGGAGAGAGAGAATGACCACTTGGGAGAGATGAGGATCCTGGTGCTACCCACCCCGCTGACCAGAAGCTCGGGTGTGCGGAACACGTGGGCGGACGAAGAGAGAGCAGTATGAGTAGCAGTGTTATCTGTGGTGATCCATGTTTCCGTCAGTGCCAAGAAGTCGAGGGACTTGGAGGGAGGCATAGGCTGAGATGAACTCTGCCTTGTTGGCCGCAGATCGGCAGTTCCAGAGGCTACCGGAGACCTGGAACTCCACGTGGGTCGTGCACGCTGGGACCACCAGATTAGGGTGGCCGCGGCCACGCGGTGTGGAGTGTTTGTATGGTCTGTTCAGAGAGGAGAGAACAGGGATAGATAGACACATAGTTGACAGGCTACAGAAGAGGCTACTAATGCAAAGGAGATTGGAATGACAAGTGGACTACACGCTCCTCGAATGTTCAGAAAGTTAAGCTTCATTTAGCAAGAATCTTATTGACTAAAATGATTGAAATGCTACAGTACTGCTGGAGTAGGCTAGCTGGCAGTGGCTGCGTTGTTGACTTTGTAGGCTAGCTGGTAGTGGCTGCGATGTTGACACTACACTAATCAAGTCGTTCTTTGCCGAGTGTAATAGTTTCTACAGTGCTGCTATTCGGGGGCTAGCTGGCTAGCTAGCAGGTTGATTGCGTTACAAGTTCTTAAAAGAACGACAATAGCTGGCTAGCTAACCTAGAAAATCGCTCTAGGCTACACAATTGTCTTAGATACAAAGACGGCTATGTAGCTAGCTAGCTACGATCAAACAAATCAAACTGTTGTACTGTAATAGTTTCTACAGTGCTGTTATTCGGGGCTAGCTGGCTAGCTACGTTAAAAGAACGACAATAGCTGGCCAGCTAACCTAGAAAATCGCTCTAGACTACACAATTGTCTTAGATACAAAGACGGCTATGTAGCTGGCTAGCTACAATCAAACAAATCAAACCGTTGTACTGTAATGAAGTGAAATGAAAATGTGATACTACCTGAGCGACGCGGAATGTTGACCAGGTAGTTGAAGTTCAATTCGGTAGAGGTTGGCTAGCTGTTGGCTAGCTAGCTAGCAACATCTCCTACGTTAAGGACGACAAATAGCTGGCTAAGCTAACCTCGGTAAATTAAGATAATCACTCTAAGTCTACACACTCTAAACTACACAATTATCTTGGATACGAAGACAGCGAAGACAACTATGTAGCTAGCTGACACTACGCTAATCGAGCCTGCTCAGTTGAGTGCATAGCGGCCACAGTGCTGGTGGACAGTGGATGTTAGCTAGCTGCTTAGCTAGCTGCTGGGCAGATACGTTAGACGATGAAATACGATAATTACAAAAATACATTCTGATATAAAGACGGCTATGTAGCTAGCTAAGAAGAAATTGCTAAGATTAGACAAATCAAAACCGTTGTACTATAATGAAATGTGAATAAAAAGTTACACTACTCATGGACCGAAGTGTAGATAATTGCCGCCTCCAACCCGGAACCGGGTTCATGACTTTATATAGGTAATTTACTATATGTATTACATATTTAATAAGTTGTCTGCTTTTTGTGCTTTGATTTCGTTTACAGGCCTATGTAACAAGTAATTTCAATGTTATATAATCTCCAAAGTAGTTCTCATTCTATGTTTTTCATATTAGTTAACTGTTTGCTGTTCTAGTTTCATCCTTGTAACTTTGGAGAGGCCACTGAACTCTCATGGACATTGCTAACTTGTGGTTCTCACCTCTAAATTTGTCTCCAAAGTGCTACTGTTCTTCCATTGTGAGTGTGCTTCACACAATGCATGTGAGTCACTGTACAGATAAAGCTTGAGGCTTAGTGTTTTTCCTTTTACAGTAATGTTGTTTTGTAAATTTA
>NW_027003591.1:0-5269 GCF_036934945.1 Oncorhynchus masou masou
CACCAGGGTAAGGTCACACCAGGGTAAGGTCACACCAGGGTAAGGTCACACCAGGGTAAGGCCACACCAGGGTAAGGCCACACCAGGGTTTCGTCACACCAGGGTAAGGTCACACCACGGTTAGGTCACACCAGGGTAAGGCCACACCAGGGTTATCTCACACCAGGGTTAGCTCACACCAGGGTAAGTTCACACCAGGGTTAGCTCACACCAGGGTTAACTCACACCAGGGTTAACTCACACCAGGGTAAGGTCACACCAGGGTTAGGTCACACCAGGGTTAGCTCAAACCAGGGTAAGGTAACACCAGGGTTAGCTCACACCAGGGTAAGGTCACACCAGGGTTAGGTCACACCAGGGTAAGGTCACACCAGGGTAAGGTCACACCAGGGTTAGGTCACACCAGGGTAAGGTCACACCAGGGTAAGGTCACAACAGGGTAAGGTCACACCAGGGTTTGGTCACACCAGGGTAAGATCACACCAGGGTTTGGTCACACCAGGGTTTGGTCACACCAGGGTTAGGTCACATCAGGGTTAGCTCACACCAGGGTTAGCTAACACCAGGGTTAGGTCACACCAGGGTTAGCTCAAACCAGGGTAAGGTAACACCAGGGTTAGCTCACACCAGGGTAAGGTCACACCAGGGTTAGGTCACACCAGGGTAAGGTCACACCAGGGTTCGGTCACACCAGGGTTCGGTCACACCAGGGTAAGGCCACACCAGGGTAAGGTCACACCTGGATAAGGCCACACCAGGGTTAGGTCACACCAGGGTGAGGTCACACCACGGTTAGGTCACACCAGGGTTAGTTCACACCAGGGTTAGTTCACACCAGGGTTAGGTCACACCAGGATTAGGTCACACCAGGGTTAGGTCAACCCAGGGTAAGGTCACACCAGGGTAAGGTCACACCAGGGTAAGGTCACACCAGGGTAAGGTCACACCACGATTAGGCCACACCAGGGTAAGGTCACACCACGGTTAGGTCACACCACGGTTAGTTCACACCGGGGTTAGTTCACACCGGGGTTAGGTCACACCAGGATTAGGTCACACCAGGGTTAGGTCAACCCAGGGTAAGGTCAACCCAGGGTAAGGTCACACCAGGGTTAGGTCACACCAGGGTAAGGTCACACCAGGGTTAGGTCACACCAGGGTCCTGTGTGGCTCAGTCGGTAGAGCATGGCGCTTGGAACGCCAAGCGTCGTGGGTTCGATTCCCGCTGGGACCACCCATATGTAAAAGTAGTGGCCCCAGCCGACTTGTAAGTCGCTTTGGACAAAAGCGTCTGCTAAATGGGATATATTTATATATATACACCAGTGTTAGGTCACACCAGGGTTAGGTCACACCAGGGTTTCGTCACACCAGGGTTTCGTCACACCAGGGTTTCGTCACACCAGGGTTTCGTCACACCAGGGTTTCGTCACACCAGGGTTTCGTCACACCACAGTTAGGTCACACCAGGGTAAGGCCACACCAGGGTTAGCTCAAACCAGGGTAAGGTAACACCAGGGTTAGCTCACACCAGGGTAAGGTCACACCAGGGTTTGGTCACACCAGGGTTTGGTCACACCAGGGTAAGGACACACCAGGGTTAGGTCACACCAGGGTTAGCTCAAACCAGGGCAAGGTCACACCAGGGTTTGGTCACACCAGGGTTTGGTCACACCAGGGTTTGGTCACACCAGGGTTTGGTCACACCAGGGTTAGGTCACATCAGGGTTAGCTCACACCAGGTTAAGGTCACACCACGGTTAGGTCACACCACGGTTAGGTCACACCACGGTTAGGTCACACCACGGTTAGGTCACACCACGGTTAGGTCACACCAGGATTAGGTCAACCCAGGGTAAGGTCACACCACGGTTAGGTCACACCGGGGTTAGGTCACACCAGGATTAGGTCAACCCAGGGTAAGGTCACACCCAGGGTAAGGTCACACCAGGGTAAGGTCACACCAGGGTTTCGTCACACCAGGGTAAGGTCACACCAGGGTAAGGCCACAACAGGGTAAGGTCACACCAGGGTTAGGTCACACCAGGGTAAGGTCACACCAGGGTTTCATCACACCACGGTTAGCTCACACCAGGGTAAGGTCACACCAGGGTAAGGTCACACCAGGGTTTGGTCACACCAGGGTTTGGTCACACCAGGGTTAGGTCACACCAGGGTTAGCTCAAACCAGGGCAAGGTCACACCAGGGTAAGGTCACACCAGGGTAAGGTCACACCAGGGTTTGGTCACACCAGGGTTTCGTCACACCAGGGTAAGGTCACACCAGGGTAAGGTCACACCAGGGTTAGCTCACACCAGGGTTAGCTAACACCAGGGTTAGGTCACACCAGGGTTAGCTCAAACCAGGGTAAGGTAACACCAGGGTTAGGTCACACCAGGGTAAGGTCACACCAGGGTTTCATCACACCACGGTTAGCTCACACCAGGTTAAGGTCACACCAGGGTAAGGTCACACCAGGGTAAGGTCACACCAGGGTTCGGTCACACCAGGGTTCGTCACACCAGGTAAGGCCACCAGGGTAAGGTCACACCTGGATAAGTTCACACCAGGCTAGGTCACACCAGGGTAAGGTCACACCAGGGTTAGGTCACACCAGGCAAGGTCACACCAGGGTAAGGTCACAACAGGGTAAGGTCACACCAGGGTTTGGTCACACCAGGGTTTGGTCACACCAGGGTTAGGTCACATCAGGGTTAGCTCACACCAGGGTTAGCTAACACCAGGGTTAGGTCACACCAGGGTTAGCTCAAACCAGGGTAAGGTAACACCAGGGTTAGCTCACACCAGGGTAAGGTCACACCAGGGTTAGGTCACACCAGGGTAAGGTCACACCAGGGTTCGGTCACACCAGGGTTAGGTCACACCAGGGTAAGGCCACACCAGGGTAAGGTCACACCTGGATAAGGCCACACCAGGGTTAGGGTCACACCAGGGTGAGGTCACACCACGGTTAGGTCACACCAGGGTTAGTTCACACCAGGGTTAGTTCACACCAGGGTTAGTTCACACCAGGGTTAGGTCACACCAGGATTAGGTCACACCAGGGTTAGGTCAACCCAGGGTAAGGTCACACCAGGGTAAGGTCACACCAGGGTAAGGTCACACCAGGGTAAGGTCACACCACGATTAGGCCACACCAGGGTTAGGTCACACCAGGGTAAGGTCACACCACGGTTAGGTCACACCACGGTTAGTTCACACCGGGGTTAGTTCACACCGGGGTTAGTTCACACCGGGGTTAGGTCACACCGGGGTTAGGTCAACCCAGGGTAAGGTCACACCAGGGTTAGGTCACACCAGGGTAAGGTCACACCACGGTTAGGTCACACCACGGTTAGGTCACACCAGGGTAAGTTCACACCAGGGTTAGGTCACACCAGGGTCCTGTGTGGCTCAGTCGGTAGAGCATGGCGCTGAACGCCAAGCGCCGTGGGTTCGATTTCGCTGGGACCACCCATATGTAAAAGTAGTGGCCCCAGCTGACTTGTAAGTCGCTTTGGACAAAAGCTGTCTTCGTTAAATGGGATATATTTATATATATACACCAGTGTTAGGTCACACCAGGGTTTCGTCACACCAGGGTTTCGTCACACCAGGGTAAGGACACACCAGGGTTAGGTCACACCAGGGTTAGCTCAAACCAGGGCAAGGTCACACCAGGGTTTGGTCACACCAGGGTTTGGTCACACCAGGGTTTGGTCACACCAGGGTAAGGTCACACCAGGGTTTGGTCACACCAGGGTAAGGACACACCAGGGTTAGGTCACACCAGGGTTAGCTCAAACCAGGGCAAGGTCACACCAGGGTTTGGTCACACCAGGGTTTGGTCACACCAGGGTTTGGTCACACCAGGGTTAGGTCACATCAGGGTTAGCTCACACCAGGTTAAGGTCACACCACGGTTAGGTCACACCACGGTTAGGTCACACCGGGGTTAGGTCACACCAGGATTAGGTCAACCCAGGGTAAGGTCACACCACGGTTAGGTCACACCGGGGTTAGGTCACACCAGGATTAGGTCAACCCAGGGTAAGGTCACACCCAGGGTAAGGTCACACCAGGGTTAGGTCACACCAGGGTTTCGTCACACCAGGGTAAGGTCACAACAGGGTAAGGTCACACCAGGGTTAGGTCACACCAGGGTAAGGTCACACCAGGGTTTCATCACACCAGGGTTTCGTCACACCACGGTTAGCTCACACCAGGGTAAGGTCACACCAGGGTAAGGTCACACCAGGGTTAGGTCACACCAGGGTAAGGTCACACCAGGGTAAGGTCACACCAGGGTTTGGTCACACCAGGGTTTGGTCACACCAGGGTAAGGACACACCAGGGTTAGGTCACACCAGGGTTAGCTCAAACCAGGGCAAGGTCACACCAGGGTAAGGTCACACCAGGGTAAGGTCACACCAGGGTTTGGTCACACCAGGGTTTCGTCACACCAGGGTAAGGTCACACCAGGGTAAGGTCACACCAGGGTTAGCTCACACCAGGGTTAACTCACACCAGGGTAAGGTCACACCAGGGTTAGGTCACACCAGGGTAAGGTCACACCAGGGTTAGGTCACACCAGGGTTAGGTCAGACCAGGGTAAGGTCACACCAGGGTTAGATCACACCAGGGTTAGGTCAGACCAGGGTAAGGTCACACCAGGGTAAGGTCACACCATGTTAGGTCAGTCCAGGGTAAGGTCACACCAGGGTAAGGCCACACCAGGGTAAGGTCACACCAGGGTAAGGCCACACCAGGCTAAGGTCACACCAGGGTAAGGCCACACCAGGGTAAGGTCACACCAGTGTAAGGTCACACCAGTGTAAGGTCACACCAGGGTAAGGTCACACCAGGGTTTTGTCACACCAAGGTAAGGTCACACCAGGGTAAGGTCACACCAGTGTAAGGTCACACCAGGGTAAGGGGTCAACCTAGGGTAAGGTCACACCAGGTAAGGTCACACCAGGGCTAGGTCACACCAGGGTTTCGTCACACCAGGGTAAGGTCAACCCAGGGTTAGGTCACACCAGGTTAAGGTCACACCAGGGTAAGGTCACACCAGGGTAAGGTCACACCAGGGTTCGGTCACACCAGGGTTCGGTCACACCAGGGTAAGGCCACACCAGGGTAAGGTCACACCTGGATAAGTTCACACCAGGGTTAGGTCACACCAGGGTAAGGTCACACCACGGTTAGGTCACACCAGGGTTATCCTTCCAGGATACCCCGGCCAGGTCGATTAGAAAGGCCTGCTCG
>NW_027003592.1:0-5269 GCF_036934945.1 Oncorhynchus masou masou
ATTGTCAGGACCCGGTTTTGAACCTGGGTCTCCGGAGTGAGAAACAGTCACTTAACCAACTGAGCCCACGAATAGTCAGCAGAACCCAGAAGATGAGGCAGACACAGCAGTACTTAAGACGGTGTATTTAATAAAGAAAAAATCCTAAAATACAAAAAATGGCAAATCCAAAAGGTGGTAGGAAAAACACAAAAGACCTCAAAAAGAAACTCACCAAAAAATAAACAAAAACAAAAAACAGAATACCACAAGAACTTCACCCCGGAATCGACAAGAGCACACAGAACACTAGGGCAGGGTGCTAACATACAAACACAGAGCACAGAACTGGGGAAACAAAAGGGTTTAAATACAATCAGGGGAACGAGACACAGGTGCAAACAATAATGGGGATCAAGGGAAAAACACAGGGACAAAAAGCACAATGGGGACATCTACTGACAAAAACCCGGAACAACCCTGGCCAAATCCTGACAGAATCCCCCTAGGAACGGCTCCTGACGTTCCTACCAGCTCTCTCAGGGTGGAGGACCCTGAACTGACGAATGAGGTCAGGGTCCAGGATGTCTTTGGCAGGAACCCAGGAGCGCTCCTCAGGACCGTAGCCTTCCCAGTCCACCAGATACTGCCAGGACCGCTGCACCCGGCGGGAATCCAGTATCCGGTGGACGACCTCTTCCCTGCTGGCCTCCAATGACACGAGGCGGAGGGGAGGTCTGTCTGCCGGGACAAGGGAGAAAAAACAACAGGTTTTAACAATGACACATGAAATGTGGGATTAATCTTAAGGGATCTGGGTAAGTGTAGGCGATAAGAAACTGGGTTAACTCTCCTGGCAACCTTGAAGGGACCGATGTATTTTGGGACAGCTTGCGAGACTCCACCCGTAGAGGTAAGTCTCTTGTGGAAAGCCAGACTCTCTGGCGGGGGCGCAGGGTAGGCCCGGGACGGCGACGTCTGTTGGCTTGTTGTTGATACCTCTGTGAGGAACGCATCAGATTAAGACGGGTCTTCCTCCACATAAGCCGACAGCGTCTGACGAACCTCAAGGCTGAAGGCACTCTGACTTCTGCCTCCTGGTCGGGAACAATGGAGGAGCATAGCCAAACTGACACTCGTGCGGGGACATACCAGTGGAGGAGGAGCGCAAGGTGTTGTGCGCGTATTCGGCCCAAACAATAAAGGATGACCATGTGGACGGGTTGTCACGAGTCATACATCGGAGGGTGGTTTCCAGCTCTTGATTCATCCTCTCTGTTTGGCCGTTGGACTCCGGATGGTACCCTGAAGATAGACTGGCAGAAGCCCCATGAGTTGGCAGAAGGCCTTCCAAAACCTTGAGGCGAACTGGGGACCTCTGTCAGAAACCACATCTTGAGGAATGCCGAAGACTCGGAACACATGATTAATTACCAACTCAGCCGTTTCCTTGGCAGAAGGTAACTTAGTCAGAGGACGAACCTGGCCGCCTTTGAAAACCTGTCGATTATGACTAGGATAGTAGTATTGCCATGGGATGGAGGAAGTCCAGTAATAAAGTCCAATGAGATATGGGACCAGGGTCTGTGGGGAACAGGTAAAGGGTGAAGGAGTCCTTGAGGGCGGAGGTGAGAAGATTTGCCCTGGCAGCACACGGGGCAGGCATTGCCGAAAGTGGCAACGTCTTCTCTTATGGTAGGCCACCAGAACTTACGCTGGATGAACTCCAAGGTGCGACCTACGCCCGGATGACAGGTGAGGCGAGAGGAGTGCCCCCACAGAAGGACCTGAGTCCTCACTGCCTTGGGGACAAACAACCCGATTGGCAGGGCCTCCTTTAGGGTCCGGTTCGCTAGCTTGAGCACGTCTCACGGTATCCTCAACTTGCCACGAGATCGGAGCCACAATCTTAGCAGCAGGAAGGACAGGCATGTCCGTGTCATCTCGAATGGCAGGAGCGTAGACTCGGGACAGGGCATCCGGTTTTGAGATTCTTCGACCCGGGCCGATAGGTGAGGATAAACTGGAATCGATTGAAGAAAAAGAGACCATCTAGCTTGTCTAGAGTTCAATCGCTTCGCCTGCTGGATATACTCCAGATTTTTGTGGTCCGTAAGCACTTGAAGCGGGTGAGAAGCCCCCTCGAGCCAGTGTCTCCATTCCTTCAATGCCATCTTAACCGCTAGGAGTTCACGATCCCCACATCGTAGTTCCTCTCAGTCGGGGTAAGCCGGTGTGAGAAGAAAGCGCACGGATGAAGCTTCTTGTCTTCACCCCTCTGAGACAGGACAGCTCCAACACCAACCTCTGATGCGTCTACCTCCACCACAAATGGTTCATCCGTAGTCGGTAGTATCAGGATGGGAGCAGAGAGGACGCGCTGCTTGAGTCCTTGGAAGGCCGTCTCAGCTTCTCTTCCCCACACAAACCTTGCATTGCCACCTTTGGTTAAAGCTGAGAGAGGAGCTGCCACCAAACTGAAGTTCTTGATGAACTTGCGGTAAAAGTTTGTGAAGCCCAGGAAACGCTGAACATCCTTAACGGATTTGGGGGTGGGCCAATCCGCTACCGCCCCTACCTTCCTAGGGTCCATTTGGACTCGACCGGGTTCCACTACAAATCCCAGGAATTGTACTCGGGATGAATGGAATTCACATTTTCCGGCTTAACGTACAGATGGCTGTCCAGGAGGCGTTTGAGTACTTGTCTGACATGCTTAGTGTGTTCTTGAAGGGAGCTCGAAAAGATGAGGATGTCATCCAAGTAAACGAACACAAATATGTTAAGCATATCCCTAAGCACATCGTTTATGAGCGCTTGGAACACCGCTGGGGCGTTGGTCAGGCCGAAGGGCATCACCAAGTATTCATAGTGACCAGTAGGCGTGTTGAAAGCGGTCTTCCACTCGTCACCAGGTCTGATCCGCACAAGATGGTATGCGTTCCGCAGGTCAAGCTTAGTGAAAACAACTGCTTCCTGGAGCAGCTCGAAGGCTGTGGCCATAAGGGGTAGCGGGTACTTGATTCTGGACGGTTATGTCATTGAGTCCCCGGTAGTCGATGCAAGGACGTAATCCACCATCTTTCTTGGCCACAAAGAAAAACCCTGCTCCCGCCGGGGAGGTTGATGGACGCATGAGGCCTGCTTCCAGAGAGTCCTTGATGTAGGTATCCATAGCAGCTCGTTCGGGTGGAGATAGGGAAAAGATCCGACCCCTGGGGGGGCAAGTGCCCCGGAAACAGGTCGATGGGGCAATCGTAAGATCTATGGGGTGGTAGCATGGTGGCCCTCTGTTTGCTAAACACCAGTTTGAGGTCATGGTAACACTCGGGAACTCGGGTCAGGTCGATGGATTCTAAAGACTCGGGAGTAGAACTCGGGAATTCTGGAAAATACAAGTAGCTTGGCACGTAGGACCCCACTGCTTGATAGTGCCCACAGACCAGTCGATGTGAGGGTTATGGCTGTGAAGCCAGGGGTATCCAAGGACGAGAGGGAACTCGGAACAGGAGATCAAATGAAAGTTCATCAATTCCTGGTGTTGTGAAACTGAAAGTCTCAAGGAGGTAGTGACATGAGTGACAAGTCCAGATCCCAAGGGCTTCCATCAATGTAGTAACCCTCATGGGGTCACTTAGAGGTTCAGAGGGAACGCCATTCTCCTTCGCCCAGACACCATCCATGAAGTTACCTGCGGCTCCAGAGTCTACCAAGGCTTGAAGGTGAAGCTTGTGGTTGTCCCAGGAGAGGGTGACTGGAATGAGCAGGCGGGAGTTGGACGGATGGGAGGAGGTTATGTTTCCCGTTACAGTTCCCCCGGTCTGTACGGGACAGAGCGTTTCCCTGGAGCCCGGGACACGTGGAGCGGAAATGGCCCGGTTTGCCGCAATATAGACAGCGTCGCTCCCTCATCCGGCGGTCTCTCTCAGCCTGGGAGATGCGTCCAATCTGCATGGGTTCCGGTGGAGCCAGCGATGATAAAGGTGGGGACTCGGAGCTGGGACTGATAGGGGCTAGAGGTCTACGGTTGAGTTCTCTCTCTCTCAGACGCTGGTCAATGCGTGAGGCCAACTTGATCAGGGACTCGAGATTGTCCGGTGGTTCCCAGTGGCCAGTTCATCTTGGATAGTGTCGGAAAGGCCTTTCAGAAAGCACACCGTGAGCGCCTCGTTGTTCCAGCCACTCGCTGCTGCCACCGTGCGGAACTGGATGGCATAGTCCGTCACGCTGCGCCAACCTTGATGGAGAGTCAGGAGCTGTTTGGCTGAGTCAGAACCACTGCTTGGGCCTTGAAACACTCGTTTGAATTCCTCAGCAAAGGCAGAGTAGCTGGCACAGCAGGAACTATGGGCATCCCACACAGCAGTAGCCCAGGCCAGGGCTTTTTCCGACAGCAGGGTAATGATATATGCGATCTTAGACCGGTCGGTGGGAAACGACGAAGGTTGCAGCTCAAAGGAGAGAGAACATTGAGTGAGAAAGCCTTTACAAGCACTTGGATCACCTGAGAACCGTTGGGGAGGTGGAAGACGAGGTTCAGCCAGGGGGTTAACTGCCATGGGTACGTGAACCTGAGGTACTGGGACGGGAACCGTTGCCGGGGTAAGTCGATCAGATATCTGCTTTATGGAAGTCAGCATCTCCGACAGAAGATGAGAATGTCTAGCCATTAAGGCCTCTTGCTGAACCAGGGCGGCTTCGTGGCGTTGGACAGTCTCCTGGTGGTGGGACAGCGTGGCAAAAGGTCCTGGGAACTGGCTGCCTCTGGGTTCATTTTGGCTCTGTGTTTCTGTCAGGACCCGGTTTCGAACCTGGGTCTCCGGAGTGAGAAACAGTCACTTAACCAACTGAGCCACGAATAGTCAGCAGAACCCAGAAGATGAGGCAGACACAGCAGTACTTAAGACGGTGTATTTAATAAAGAAAAAATCCTAAAATACAAAAAATGGCAAATCCAAAAGGTGGTAGGAAAAACACAAAAAAGACCTCAAAGAAACTCACCAAAAAATAAACAAAAACAAAAAAAACAGAATACCACAAGAACTTCACCCGGAATCGACAAGAGCACACAGAACACTAGGGCAGGGTGCTAACATACAAACACAGAGCACAGAACTGAGGGAAACAAAGGGTTTAAATACAATCAGGGAAACGAGACACAGGTGCAAACAATAATGGGGATCAAGGGAAAAACACAGGGACAAAAAGCACAATGGGGACATCTACTGAAAATAAAAACCCGGAACAACCCTGGCCAAATCCTGACAGACATCATGGGAAAATCAGCAAC
>NW_027003593.1:0-5268 GCF_036934945.1 Oncorhynchus masou masou
CTCGCTCTCTGTTCCTCCTCGCTTTCTCTCTCGCTTCTCTCTCGTCGCTCTCTCTCCTCGCTTTCTCTCCTCGCTTTCTCTCCGTCGCTCTCTCTCCTCGCCTCTCTCGCTCTCTCTCGCTCTCCTCGCTTTCTCCTCGCGCTCTCTCTCCTCGCGCTTTCTCTCGCTCTCCTCCGCTTTCTCCTTCTCCGCTTTCTCCTCTCTCGCTCTTCTCCTCGCTTTCTCCTCTCCCTTTCGCTCGCTCTCTTCTCCTCGCTGTCTCTCCTCCTCGCTTTCTCTCCTCGTTTTCTCTCGCTTTCTCTTCCTCGCTCTCCTCTTCCTCCCCGCTTTCTCCTCGCCTTCTCCTCGCTTTCTCCTCGCCTTCTCTCCTCGCTTCTTCTCTCCTCGCTTTCTCCTCGCTTTCTCTCTCTCCTCGCTATTCTCCTCTCTCCCCGCTTGCTTCTCGCTTTCTCCTCGCTTTCTCCTCGCTTCTCTCGCTTCTCTCTCTCCTCGCTCTTCTCCTCGCTTCTCTTCTCTCCTCGCTTTCTCTCTCGCTTTCTCCTCGCTCTCTCTTCTCTCTCTCTCGCTGTCTCTCTCTCGCCTCTCTCTCTCGCTTCCGCTCTCTTCTCTCTCGCTCTTCTTCCTCTTTCGCTTCTCTCCTCGCTTTCTCTCTCTCTCGCTTCTCTCCTCGCCTCTTCGCTCTCCTCGCTTTCTTCTCCTCTCGCTTTCTCTCCGCTTTCGTCTCTTCTCTCCTCGCTTTCTCTTCGCCTCTCTCCTCGTCTCTCTCTCCTCGCTCTCTCTCCTCGCTTCCCTCTCCCTCGCTCTCTCTCGCTCCTCTCTCGCTCCTCCTCCTCTCTCGCTTCTCCCTCTCTCTTCCTCCTCGCGCTCTCTCTCCTCGCGCTTTCTCCTCGCTCTTCTCTCTCGCTCTCCTCGCTTTCCTCTCTCTTCCCTCGCTGCTTTCTCTCCTCCTCCTTCGCTTTCTCTCCCCTCTCTCCTCTTCTCCTCGCGCTTTCTTCTCCTTCCTCCTCGCTTTCCTCGCTCTCTTCTCCTCGCTTTCTCTCGCCTTCTCTCGCTTTTCTTCTCGCTTTCTTCTCGCTTTCTCTCGCTTCTCTCGCTTTCCTTCTCTCGCTTTCCTCCTCTGCGCTCTCTCTCGCTTTCTCCTCGCCTTCTCTTCTTCCCTCCTCGCGCTTTCTCTCCTCGCTCTCTCTCTCGCTTCTCTCGTTTCTCCTCGCTTTCTCGCTCTCTCGCTCTTCTCCTCGCTTTCCTCGCTCTTCTCTCTCTTCGCTTTCTCTCCTCGCTTCGCTTCTCTCGCTTTCCTCCTCGCTTGCTCTCTCGCTTTCTCCTCGCTTTGCTTCTCTCGCTTCTCTCGCTCTCTCTCGCTTCTCCTCTTCTTCCTCTTCTTCGCCTTCTCCTCGCTTTCTCTCTTCCTCGCTTTCTCTCCTCTCTCCTCGCTTCTCTCCTCTCCTCGCTTCTCGCTCTCTCCTCGCTTCTCCTCTCCGCTTTCTCTCGCTTTCTCTCCTCGCTTTCTTCTCTCGCCTTCCCTCGCTCTTCTCCTCGCTTTCTCTCTCTCCTCGCTCTCTCCTCGCCTTCTCTCTCGCTCTTCCTCGCGCTTTCTCCTCGCTTTCTCTCTCCTCTACGCTTCTCTCCTCCTCGCTTTCTCTCTCCTTTCTCCTTCGCTTCTCTCTCTTTCTTTCCTCCTCGCTTCTCTTCCTCCTCGCTTTCTCTCCTCGCTGCTTCTCTCTCTCGCTCTCTCTCTCTCTCGCGTCTCTCTCTCCTCGCTCTTCCTCTCGCTTTCTCCTCGCTCTTCTCTCTCTCCTCCTCGCGCTTCTTCTCTCTCCTCGCGCTCTCTCCTCTCGCTTTCTCTCCTTCCTCGCTTTCTCTCGCTTCCTTCTCTCGCTTTCTCCTCTCGCTTCTCTTCGCTTCTCTCCTCGCTTTCTCTCCCTTCTCTCGCTTCTCTCTCTCGCTTTCTCCTCGCTTCCTCCTCGCTTCTCCTCCTCGCTTTCTCTCCTCCTCGCTTCTCTTCCTCCTCGCTTTCTCTCCTCGCGCTTCTCCTCGCTTTCTCCTCGCTTTCTTTCTCTTCTCGCTTCTCTCTTTCCTCGCTTTCTCTCTCTCTCGCTCTTCTCTCTCCTCGCTTCTCTCTCTCTCGCTTTCTTCTCTCCTCGCTTCTTCTCTCCTCGCTTTCTCTTCTCTCCTCTCGTCTTCTCTCGCTTTCTCCCTCGCTCTCTCTCCTCGCCTTCTCTCTCTCCTCGCTTTCCTCTCTCGCTTCCCTCTTCTCTCGCTCTCTCCCTCGCTTCTTCTCCGCTTTCTCTCGCTTCTCTCTCCTCGCTTTCTCTCGCTTTCTCTTCTCTCTCCTCGCTTCTTTCTCCTCGCTCGCTCTCTCTCGCTCTTCTCCCTCGCTTTCTCGCTTTCCTCTCTCCTCGCTTTCTCCTCGCTTCTCTTCTCCTCGCTTTCTCTCGCTTTCTCGCTCTCTCGCTTTCTCCTTCCTCGCTTCTCTCCTCCTCGCTTTCTCTCTCTCGCTTTCTTCTCTCCGCTTTCCTCTCTCTCGCTCCTTTCTCTCGCTTTCTCCTCCTCGCTTTCCTCGCTTTCTCCCTCGCTTTCTCTCTCGCTTCTCTCGCTTCCTTCCTCGCTTCTCTTCCTCTCGCTTTCTCCTTCTCTCCGCTTTCTCTCTCCTCGCTTTCTCTCTCTCTCTCGCTTTCTCTCTCTCTCCTCGCTTCCTCCTCGCTTCTCTCTCCCTCGCTCTCTCTCTCTCGCTCTCTTTCTCTCGCTTCTCCTCTCTCGCTTTTCTTTCTCTCGCTTTCTCCTCTCGCTTTCCTCGCTTCTCTCGCTTTCTCTCGCTTCTCCTCGCTTTCTCCTCTTCTCTCGCTTTCTCGCTTTCTCTCGCTTTCTTCGCTTTCTTCCTCGCTTTCTCGCTTTCTCTCGCTTCTCTCTCGCTTCTCTCTCGCTTTCTCTCCTCGCTTTCTCTCGCTTTCCCTCGCTTTCTTCTTCTCTCGCTTCTTCTCTCGCTTTCTCTCTCGCTTCTCTTCGCTTTCTCCTCGCTTTCTCCTCGCTTTCTTCTCGCTTCTCGCTTCCTCGCTCTTCTCCTCTCTCTCGCTTCTTCTCTTCCTCGCTTCTTCCTCGCTTTCTCCTCGCTTTCTCTCCTCGCTTCTTCTCTCCCGCTTTCTCCTCGCTTTCTCGTCTTCTCTCCGCTTTCTCTCTCGCTTTCTTCTCGCTTTCTTCGTTTTCTTTCTCGCTTTCTTCTCTCTCTCTCTGCTTCTCGCTTTCTCGCTTTCTTCTTCTCGCTTTCTCCTCGCTTCTCTCTCTCTCGCTTCTCCTCGCTTTCTCTCGCTTTCTCTCTCTCTCGCTTTCTTCCTCGCTTCTCTCTTGCTCTCTCTTTCGCTTTCTCTTCTCGCTTTCTCCTCGCTTTCTCTCGCTCTCTCTCTCCTCGCTTTCTCTCCTCGCTTTCCTCCTTCTCCTCGCTCTCTCCTCGCTTCCTCTCCTCGCTCGCTCTCTTCGCTTCTCTCTCGCTTTCTCCTCGCCTTTCTCCTCCTCGCTCTCTTCTCCTCGCTTTCTCTCTCCTCGCTTTCTCTCCTCGCTTTCCTCTCCTCGCTTTCTCGCTCTCTCTTCCTCGCTTTCTCTCTTCGCTTTCTCTCGCTTCCTCTCTCTTCTCTCGCTCGCCTTTCTCCTCGCTTTCTCGCCTCTCCGCTTCTCCTCTCTCCTCGCTTTCTCTCGCTCTCTCTCGCTTTCTCGCTCTCTCCGCTTCTCTCTCGCTTCCTCTCCTCGCTTCCCGCTTCTTCCTCGCTCTCTTCTCTCCTCGCTTCTCTCTCGCTTTCTCTCCTTCGCTCTCTTCTCCTCGCTTCTCTCGCTCTCCTCGCTCTCCTCTCTCTCCTCGCTCTCTCTCG
This sequence comes from Oncorhynchus masou masou, assembly GCF_036934945.1. Classification (NCBI taxonomy): domain Eukaryota; kingdom Metazoa; phylum Chordata; class Actinopteri; order Salmoniformes; family Salmonidae; genus Oncorhynchus; species Oncorhynchus masou. The sequence continues at coordinate 3,858 of NW_027003593.1, forward strand.
CTCTCCTCGCTCTCTCTCTCTCCTCGCTTCTCTCTCTCTCGCTTTCTCTCTCCTCCTCGCTTCTCCTCGCTTCTCTCCTCGCTTTCTCCTCTCCTCGCTCTCTCTCCTCGCTCTCTCTCTCTCTCTTTCTCCTTCTCTTCTCTCCTCGCTCTCTCCCTCGCTTCTCTCTCGCTCTTCTCTCGCTTCTCTCGCTTTCTCTCGCTCTCTCTCTCTCGCCTTTCTCTCTCGCTTCTCCTCGCCTTCTCTCTCTCTCGCTTCTTCTTCTCTCGCTTCTCTCTCTCCGCTTTCTCCTCGCTTCTCCTCTCGCTTCGCTTCTCTCTCTCGCTTCTTCTCTCGCTTTCTCTCGCTTTCTCCTCGCTTCTTCTCACTTTCTCTCGCTTTCCTCGCTTTCTCGCTTTCCTCGCTTCTCTCGCTTTCCTCCTCGCTTTCTCCTCGCTTCCTCGCTTTCTCCTCGCTTTCTCTCTCGCTTTCTCCTCTGCTCCTCTCGCTCTCCTCGCTTTCTCCTCGCTCTTCTTCTCGCTTCTCTCTCGCTTTCTCCTCGCTTCTCTTTCTCCTCGCTTCGCTCTCTCGCTTCTCCTTCTCCGCTCTCCTCTTCTCTCCTCTCTCGCTTTCTTCTCCTCCTCGCTTTCCTTCTCTCGCTTCCTCTTTCTCCTCGCTTTCTTCCTCCTCTCTCGCTTCTCGCTCTCTCCCCGCTCTTCTCCTCGCTTCTCTCCCCTCGCTTCCTCGCTTCGCTCTCCTCGTCTCTCGCTTTCTCCTCTCTCGCTCTCCCTTCTCCTCGCCTTCTCCTCGCCTTCTCTCTCTCCTCGCTCTCCTCGCTTCTCTCTCCTCGCTCTCTCCTCGCTTCCTCCTCGCTCTCCTCGCTTCCTTCCTCGCTTTCCCCGCTCTCTCTCTCGGGCTTTCTCCTCCTTCCGCTTCTCCTCGCTTCTCTCCTCGCTTTCTCCCGCTTCTCCTCCTCGCTCTCTCTCTCCTCGCTTCCTCTCCTCGTCTTCCTCTCTTCATTTTCTCTCGCTCTCTTCCTCCTCGCTCTCTCCTCCTCGCCTTCTCTCTCTCGCTTTCCTCCCCGCTTCTCTTCTTCTCGCTTTCTCTCTCGCTTTCTTCTCTCGTTTTCTCTCGCTTTCTCTCTCGCTTTTCCTCGCTCTCTCTCTCTCGCTTTCTCCTCCGCTTCTCTCTCTCTCGTTTCTTCCTCGCTTTCTCTCGCTCTCTGCTTCTCTCGCTTTCTCTCGCTTTCTCTCCTCGCTTTCTTCTCGCTTTCTCCTCGCTTTCTCTCTCTCCCGCTTTCTCTCCTCGCTTTCTCTCGCTCTCGCTCTCTCTCTCGCTTTCTCTCCTCGCTTTCTCTCCTCGCTTTCTCCTCGTCTTCTCGCTTTCTCTCGCTTCTCTCTCCTCGCTTTCTCCTCTCTCTCGCTCGCTTTCT
>NW_027003594.1:0-5267 GCF_036934945.1 Oncorhynchus masou masou
ATAGCGTTTTCCTTAATGGCCAAACAACTACAATTTAGTCTCATCTGACCAGAGCACCTTCTTCCAAATGTTTGGGGAGTCTCCCACATGCCTTCTGACTGAACACCAAATGTGTTTGCTTATTTTTTCTTGCCACTCTTCCGTAAAGCCCAGCTCTGTGGAGTGTATGGCTTAAAGTGGTCCTATGGACAGATACTCCAATCTCCGCTGTGGAGCTTTGCAGCTCCTTCAGGGTTATCTTTGGTCTCTTTGTTCCCTCTCTGATTAATGCCCTCCTTGCCTGGTCTGTGAGTTTTGGTGGGTGGCCCTCTCTTGGCAAGTTTGTTTTGGTGCCAAATTCTTTCCATTTTTTAATAACAGATTTGATGGTGCTCCGTGGGATGTTCAAAGTTTCTGATATTTTTTAAAACCCAACCCCGATCTGTACTTCTACACAACTATGTCCCTGACCTGTTTGGAGAGCTCCTTGGTCTTCATGGTGCCGCTTGCTTGATGGTGCTCTTTGCTTACAGGTGTTGCAGACTCTGGGGCCTTTCAGAACAGGTGTATATATAATGAGATCATGTGACACTTAGATTGCACACAGGTGGACTTTATTTCACTAATTATGTGACTACTGAAGGTAATTGGTTGCACCAGATATTATTTAGGGGCTTCATAGCAAAGGGGGTGAATACATATACACGCACAACTTTTCAGTTTTTATTTTTTTCACATTTTTTGAAACAAAATAATTTTTTTCATTTCACTTCACCAATTTGGACTGTGTTGTGTATGTCCATTACATGAAATAGAAATACAAATCAATTTAAATTACAAGTTGTAATGCCCCAAAATAGGAAAAACACCAAGGGCGATGAATACTTTTGCAAGGCACTGTACATTAACAGTAAACAAATGCAGTAAACAAAAGGTGAATGGAGATCCAAATAACCAAAACATAGCCTACAGCCTACTACAGAGATGCAGCCATGCACAGCTGTCAAATAAATAGGCTTATAAGGCCCACATCAGCAATACAATGTGATATGTCACAATGCACTTTTGTGAATCAAATTTAACCCAAGGAAGCAATGCCAGCCTACCATAAACACATTTCAATACTTACAGTTCAATTTACAGCCATGAAAACCAATAGGCTACCAAGAAAACCATAATAGCATCTGCAGTAACCGAGTGTTCCAGCCACTCTCTTCCTATGAACCAATTGCCATTAAATTAACGTTTTGGACAGAACCTGCGGTTAGGATAGGATTCTAGTCTATTCTGGGCTGGCTCCTCTGTTCCAAGATCATCAGGAAAAGTCGGAAATGGAGGCAGCTGTGGAGCCATTATCCTTGCGGCATTGGTGGAAGAGTGGGTAGGCTCTGCACACGGAACTAGTTAGAGCTCGGCAGCATCATCGCTGCTGGGCTTGGCTGCGGCCTCTGTGGTTTGATGTTGCTGCTGATGCTTATCGTTCTCCTTCTCCTATGTCTGGGTACTTTGGTGAAACCAATTTATGATATCCATTATGGCAGATTAGCTGGTTTGAGCTAGCTAAATATGCAAACACTAATGTTTTTTACAGATGGCGAGCTAAAAGTGAAGCAGCTTCAATGGTACATTTTACCCCGCCCTTATAATTCTAAACAAATAAGCTTTTTTTCCTGCTTTTTATGGAAACCCAAAAAATTCATACCTCACCACCCAGTGACTTTCCGTAGTCCCCCCGAACCACCTCGCGGTGTGCCCTGTCCATTGTGCTGACACAGCACAGCGGAGATACAGATGTTTTTTGCGCCATCATTTCACTCAATCGTTTTACCTTTTTTTAGCAATTTCTATATATATATATGGCACATGGCACATTCAACTTTAAAATGCAGATAGCCACTATGGCGCTGCCCGATGCTGTCACCGACGCCATATTGGCACAGATACAAAAATGATACCTCTAATTTTCTGTCATGGACAAAGGAACTCAAAGGGTGTGATGATATTAATTAATAATTCATTAGTAAGGGACCATCATTAAATTACACAATGTACATTGGATAATATTTCTACATTTCTAAATCTCCAAATTTCAATGACTTAAAAACCTCAAACCAACTAACTATAAACTGTAGAAATTCATATACAAATGTGTGCAACAAGTTTACATACTACTTCACCAAATATATTTAAACTCAGTTTTTCACAATTCCTGACATTTAATCATAATAAAAATTCCCTGTCTTAGGTCAGTTAGGATCACCACTTTATTTAAAGAATGTGAAATGTCAGAATAATAGTAGAGAGAATTATTTATTTCAGATTTAATTTCTTTCATCACATTCCCAGTGGGTCAGAAGTTTACAAACAGTCAATTAGTATTCGGTAGCATTGCCTTTAAATTGTTTAACTTGGGTCAAACGTTTCAGGTAGCCTTCCACAAGCTTCCCACAATAAGTTGGGTGAATGTTCTCGCACACCCGAGAGCTTCTGGTCAGCGGGGTGGTGGCACCGGGATCCTCATCTCTCCCAAGTGGTCATTCTCTCTCTCTCCCCTTACCCATCTGTCTATCGCCTCCTTTGAATTCCATGCTGTCACAGTTACCAGCCCTTTCAAGCTTAACATCCTTATCATTTATCGCCCTCCAGGTTCCCTCGGAGAGTTCATCAATGAGCTTGATGCCTTGATAAGCTCCTTTCCTGAGGACGGCTCACCTCTCACAGTCCTGGGCGACTTTAACCTCCCCACGTCTACCTTTGACTCATTCCTCTCTGCCTCCTTCTTTCCACTCCTCTCCTCTTTTGACCTCACCCTCTCACCTTCCCCCCTACTCACAAGGCAGGCAATACGCTCGACCTCATCTTTACTAGATGCTGTTCTTCCACTAACCTCATTGCAACTCCCCTCCAAGTCTCCGACCACTACCTTGTATCCTTTTCCCTCTCGCTCTCATCCAACACTTCCCACACTGCCCCTACTCGGATGGTATCGCGCCGTCCCAACCTTCGCTCTCTCTCCCCCGCTACCTCTCCTCTTCCATCCTAACATCTCTTCCCACTGCTCATACCTTCTCCAACCTATCTCTGATTCTGCCTCCTCAACCCTCTCTCTTCCTTTCTGCATCCTTTGACTCTCTATGTCCCTATCCTCCAGGCAGGCTCGGTCCTCCCCCTCCCGCTCCGTGGCTCTGAGCTGACTCATTGCTGACTCACAGAACAGAGCTCCGGGCAGCGAGCGGAAATGGAGGAAAACTCGCCTCCTACGGACCTGGCATCCTTTCACTCCCTCCTCTCTACATTTTCCTCCTCTGTCTCTGCTGCTAAAGCCACTTTTTACCACTCTAAATTCCAAGCATCTGCCTCTAACCCACAGGGAAGCTCTTTGCCACCTTCTCCTCCCTCCTGAATCCTCCCCCCCTCCCCCCCTCCTCCCCTCTCTGCAGATGACTTCGTCAACCATTTTGAAAAGAAGGTCGACGACATCCGATCCTCGTTGCTAAGTCAAACGACACCGCTGGTTCTGCTCACACTGCCCTACCCTGTGCTTTGACCTCTTTCTCCTCTCTCTCCAGATGAAATCTCGCTTCTTGTGACTGCCGGCCGCCCAACAACCTGCCCGCTTGACCCTATCCCCTCCTCTCTTCTCCAGACCATTTCCGGAGACCTTCTCCTTACCTCACCTCGCTCATCAACTCATCCCTGACCGCTGGCTACGTCCCTTCCGTCTTCAAGAAGCGAGAGTTGCACCCCTTCTGAAAAAACCTACACTCGATCCCTCCGATGTCAACAACTACAGACCAGTATCCCTTCTTTCTTTTCTCTCCAAAACTCTTGAACGTGACATCCTTGGCCAGCTCTCCCGCTATCTCTCTCAGAATGACCTTCTTGATCCAAATCAGTCAGGTTTCACGACTAGTCATTCAACTGAGACTGCTCTTTCTCTGTATCACGGAGGCGCTCCGCACCAAGCAAGCTAACTCTCTCCTCTGCTCTCATCCTTCTAGACCTATCGACTGCCTTCGATACTGTGAACCATCAGATCCTCCTCTCCACCTCTCCGAGTTGGGCATCTCCCGGCGCGGCCCACGCTGGATTGCGTCCTGCCTGACAGGTCGCTCCTACCAGGTGGCGTGGCGAGAATCTGTCTCCCGCCACGCTCCTCACCACTGGTGTCCCCAGGGCTCTGTTCTAGGCCCTCTCCTATTCTCGCTATACACCAAGTCACTTGGCTCTGTCATAACCTCATGGTCTCTCCTATCATTGCTATGCAGATGACACACAATTAATCTTCTCCTTTCCCCCCTTCTGATGACCAGGTGGCGAATCGCATCTCTGCATGTCTGGCAGACATATCAGTGTGGGATGACGGATCACCACCTCAAGCTGAACCTCGGCAAGACGGAGCTGCTCTTCCTCCCGGGGAAGGACTGCCCGTTCCATGATCTCGCCATCACGGTTGACAACTCCATTGTGTCCTCCTCCCAGAGCGCTAAGAACCTTGGCGCATCCTGACAACACCCTGCTGAGTTCTCAACCAACATCATGGCGGTGGCCCGTTCCTGTAGGTTCATGCTCTACAACATCCGCAGAGTACGACCCTGCCTCACACAGGAAGCGGCGCAGGTCTAATCCAGGCACTTGTCATCTCCACGTCTGGATTACTGCAACTCGCTGTTGGCTGGGCTCCCTGCCTGTGCCATTAAACCCCTACAACTCATCCAGACGCCGCAGCCCGTCTGGTGTTCAACTCCCAAAGTTCTCTCACGTCACCCCGCTCTCCGCTCTCTCCACTGGCTTCCAGTTGAAGCTCGTGATCCGCTACAAGACCATGGTGCTTGCCTACGGAGCTTCGTGAGGGGAACGGCACCGCAGTACCTCCAGGCTCTGATCAGGCCCTACACCCAAGCAAGGGCACTGCGTTCATCCACCTCTGGCCTGCTCTCGCCTCCCTACCACTGAGGAAGTACAGTTCCCGCTCAGCCCAGTCAAACTGTTCGCTGCTCCTGGCCCCAATGGTGGAACAAACTCCCTCACGACGCCAGGACAGCGAGTCAATCACCACCTTCCGGGAGACACCTGAAACCCCCACCTCTTCAAGGAATACCTAGGATAGGATAAGTAATCCTTCTCACCCCCTCCCCCTTAATGATTTAGATGCACTATTGTAAAGTGGCTGTTCCACTGGATGTCAGAAGGTGAATTCACCAATTTGTAAGTCGCTCTCTGGATAAGACGTCTGCTAAATGACTTAAATGTAAATGTAAATTTTGGCCCATTCCTCCTGACAGAGC
>NW_027003595.1:0-5267 GCF_036934945.1 Oncorhynchus masou masou
GGTTAGTTAACACAGTGTCCAAAGAGGGGCCAGAAGTGTCAGGATTTGGCCAGGGTTGTTCCGGGTTTTGGTCAGTAGATGTCCCCATTGTGCTTTTTGTCCCTATGTTTTTCCCTTGATCCCCATTATTATTTGCACCTGTGTCTCGTTTCCCCTGATTGTATTTAAACCCTTTGTTTCCCTCAGTTCTGTGCTCTGTGTTTGTATGTTAGCACCCTGCCCTAGTGTTCTGTGTGCTCTTGTCGATTCCGGGTGAAGTTCTTGTGGTATTCTGTTTTTTGTTTTTGTTTATTTTTGGTGAGTTTCTTTTGAGGTCTTTTTGTGTTTTTCCTACCACCTTTTGGATTTGCCATTTTTTGTATTTTAGGATTTTTCTTTATTAAATACACCGTCTTAAGTACTGCTGTGTCTGCCTCATCTTCTGGGTTCTGCTGTCTATTCGTGGCTCAGTTGGTTAAGTGACTGTTTCTCACTCCGGAGACCCAGGTTCGAAACCGGGTCCTGACAGAAACCTAGAGGCAAAAATGAACCAGAGGCAGCCAGTTCCCAGGACCTTTTGCCACGCTGTCCCACCACCAGGGAGACTGTCCAACGCTGCAGCCGCCCTGGTTCAGCAAGAGGCCTTAATGGCTGGACATTCCCCTACTCATCTTCTATCGGAGATGCTGACTTCCATAAAGCAGATATCTGATCGACTTACCCCGGCAACGGTTCCGTCCCAGTACCTCAGGTTCACGTACCCATGGCAGTTAACCCCCTGGCTGAACCTCGTCTTCCACCTCCCCAACGGTTCTCAGGTGATCCAGTGCTTAAAGGCTTTCTCACTCAATGTTCTCTCTCCTTTGAGCTGCAACCTTCACGTCGTTTCCCACCGTCGGTCTAAGATCGCATATATCATCACCCTGCTGTCGGAAAAGCCCTGGCCTGGGCTACTGCTGTGTGGGATGCCCATAGTTCCTGCTGTGCAAGCTACTCTGCCTTTGCTGAGGAATTCAAACGAGTGTTTCAAGGCCCAAGCAGTGGTTCTGACTCAGCCAAACAGCTCCTGACTCTCCATCAAGGTTGGCGCAGCGTGACCGGACTATGCCATCCAGTTCCGCGGTGGCAGCAGCGGTGGCTGGAACAACGAGGCGCTCACGGTGTGCTTTCTGAAAGGCCTTTCCGACACTATCCAAGATGAACTGGCCACTCGGGAACCACCGGACAATCTCGAGTCCTGATCAAAGTTGGCCTCACGCATTGACCAGCGTCTGAGAGAGAGAGAACTCAACCGTAGACCTCTAGCCCCTATCAGTCCCAGCTCCGAGTCCCCACCTTTATCATCGCTGGCTCCATCGGAACCCATGCAGGTGGACGCATCTCCCAGGCTGAGAGGGGCCGCCGGATGAGGAAGCCGCTGCTGTCTATATTACGGCAACCGGTATGATTTCCGTTCCACGTGTCCGGGCTCAGGAAACGGCTCTGTCCCGTACAGACCGGGGGAACTGTAACGGGAAACATAACCTCCTCCCATCCGTCCAACTCCCGTCTGCTCATTCCAGTCACCCTCTCCTGGGACAACCACAAGCTTCACCTTCAAGCCTTGGTAGACTCTGGAGCCGCAGGTAACTTCATGGATGGTGTCTGGGCGAAGGAGAATGGCGTTCCCTCTGAACCTCTAAGTGACCCCATGAGGGTTACTACACGTGGATGGAAGCCCTTTGGGATCTGGACTTGTCACTCATGTCACTACCTCCTTGGGACTTTCAGTTTCACAACACCAGGAATTGATGAACTTTCATTTGATCTCCTGTTCCGAGTTCCTCTCGTCCTTGGATACCCTGGCTTCACAGCCATAACCCTCACCTTCGACTGGTCTGTAGGCACTGCTCAAGCAGTGGGGTCCCTCGTGCCAAGCTACTTGTATTTTCCAGAATTCCCGAGTTCTACTCCCAGTCTTTAGAATCCATCGACCTGACCCAGGTTCCAGTGTTACCATGACCTCAGAGCTGGTGTTTAGCAAACAGAGGGCCACCATGCTACCACCCCATAGATCTTACGATTGCCCCATCGACCTGTTTCCGGGCACTTGCCCCCCAGGGGTCGGATCTTTTCCCTATCTCCACCCGAACGAGCTGCTATGGATACCTACATCAAGGACTCTCTGGAAGCAGGCCTCATGCGTCCATCAACCTCCCCGGCGGGAGCAGGGTTTTTCTTTGTGGCCAAGAAAGATGGTGGATTACGTCCTTGCATCGACTACCGGGGACTCAATGACATAACCGTCCGTAACCGTTACCCGCTACCCCTTATGGCCACAGCCTTCGAGCTGCTCCAGGAAGCAGTTGTTTTCACTAAGCTTGACCTGCGGAACGCATACCATCTTGTGCGGATCAGACCTGGTGACGAGTGGAAGACCGCTTTCAACACGCCTACTGGTCACTATGAATACTTGGTGATGCCCTTCGGCCTGACCAACGCCCCAGCGGTGTTCCAAGCGCTCATAAACGATGTGCTTAGGGATATGCTTAACATATTTGTGTTCGTTTACTTGGATGACATCCTCATCTTTTCGAGCTCCCTTCAAGAACACACTAAGCATGTCAGACAAGTACTCAAACGCCTCCTGGACAGCCATCTGTACGTTAAGCCGGAAAAATGTGAATTCCATTCATCCGAGTACAATTCCTGGGATTTGTAGTGGAACCCGGTCGAGTCCAAATGGACCCTAGGAAGGTAGGGGCGGTAGCGGATTGGCCCACCCCAAATCCGTTAAGGATGTTCAGCGTTTCCTGGGCTTCACAAACTTTTACCGCAAGTTCATCAAGAACTTCAGTTTGGTGGCAGCTCCTCTCTCAGCTTTAACCAAAGGTGGCAATGCAAGGTTTTTGTGGGGAAGAGAAGCTGAGACGGCCTTCCAAGGACTCAAGCAGCGCGTCCTCTCTGCTCCCATCCTGATACTACCGACTACGGATGAACCATTTGTGGTGGAGGTAGACGCATCAGAGGTTGGTGTTGGAGCTGTCCTGTCTCAGAGGGGTGAAGACAAGAAGCTTCATCCGTGCGCTTTCTTCTCACACCGGCTTACCCCGACTGAGAGGAACTACGATGTGGGGGATCGTGAACTCCTAGCGGTTAAGATGGCATTGAAGGAATGGAGACACTGGCTCGAGGGGGCTTCTCACCCGTTTCAAGTGCTTACGGACCACAAAAATCTGGAGTATATCCAGCAGGCGAAGCGATTGAACTCTAGACAAGCTAGATGGTCTCTTTTCTTCAATCGATTCCAGTTTATCCTCACCTATCGGCCCGGGTCGAAGAATCTCAAACCGGATGCCCTGTCCCGAGTCTACGCTCCTGCCATTCGAGATGACACGGACATGCCTGTCCTTCCTGCTGCTAAGATTGTGGCTCCGATCTCGTGGCAAGTTGAGGATACCGTGAGACGTGCTCAAGCTAGCGAACCGGACCCTAAAGGAGGCCCTGCCAATCGGTTGTTTGTCCCCAAGGCAGTGAGGACTCAGGTCCTTCTGTGGGGGCACTCCTCTCGCCTCACCTGTCATCCGGGCGTAGGTCGCACCTTGGAGTTCATCCAGCGTAAGTTCTGGTGGCCTACCATAAGAGAAGACGTTGCCACTTTCGTCAATGCCTGCCCCGTGTGCTGCCAGGGCAAATCTTCTCACCTCCGCCCTCAAGGACTCCTTCACCCTTTACCTGTTCCCCACAGACCCTGGTCCCATATCTCATTGGACTTTATTACTGGACTTCCTCCATCCCATGGCAATACTACTATCCTAGTCATAATCGACAGGTTTTCAAAGGCGGCCAGGTTCGTCCCTCTGACTAAGTTACCTTCTGCCAAGGAAACGGCTGAGTTGGTAATTAATCATGTGTTCCGAGTCTTCGGCATTCCTCAAGATGTGGTTTCTGACAGAGGTCCCCAGTTCGCCTCAAGGTTTTGGAAGGCCTTCTGCCAACTCATGGGGGCTTCTGCCAGTCTATCTTCAGGGTACCATCCGGAGTCCAACGGCCAAACAGAGAGGATGAATCAAGAGCTGGAAACCACCCTCCGATGTATGACTCGTGACAACCCGTCCACATGGTCATCCTTTATTGTTTGGGCCGAATACGCGCACAACACCTTGCGCTCCTCCTCCACTGGTATGTCCCTGTACGAGTGTCAGTTTGGCTATGCTCCTCCATTGTTCCCGGACCAGGAGGCAGAAGTCAGAGTGCCTTCAGCCTTGAGGTTCGTCAGACGCTGTCGGCTTATGTGGAGGAAGACCCGTCTTAATCTGATGCGTTCCTCACAGAGGTATCAACAACAAGCCAACAGACGTCGCCGTCCCGGGCCTACCCTGCGCCCCGGCCAGAGAGTCTGGCTTTCCACAAGAGACTTACCTCTACGGGTGGAGTCTCGCAAGCTGTCCCAAAAATACATCGGTCCCTTCAAGGTTGCCAGGAGAGTTAACCCAGTTTCTTATCGCCTACACTTACCCAGATCCCTTAAGATTAATCCCACATTTCATGTGTCATTGTTAAAACCTGTTGTTTTCTCCCCTTGTCCCGGCAGACAGACCTCCCCCTCCGCCTCGTGTCATTGGAGGCCAGCCGGCTTATACCGTCCACCGGATACTGGATTCCCGCCGGGTGCAGCGGTCCTGGCAGTATCTGGTGGACTGGGAAGGCTACGGTCCTGAGGAGCGCTCCTGGGTTCCTGCCAAAGACATCCTGGACCCTGACCTCATTCGTCAGTTCAGGGTCCTCCACCCTGAGAGAGCTGGTAGGAACGTCAGGAGCCGTTCCTAGGGGGATTCTGTCAGGATTTGGCCAGGGTTGTTCCGGGTTTTGGTCAGTAGATGTCCCCATTGTGCTTTTTGTCCCTATGTTTTCCCTTGATCCCCATTATTATTTGCACCTGTGTCTCGTTTCCCCTGATTGTATTTAAACCCTTTGTTTCCCTCAGTTCTGTGCTCTGTGTTTGTATGTTAGCACCCTGCCCTAGTGTTCTGTGTGCTCTTGTCGATTCCGGGTGAAGTTCTTGTGGTATTCTGTTTTTTGTTTTTGTTTTATTTTGGTGAGTTTCTTTTGAGGTCTTTTTGTGTTTTTCCTACCACCTTTTGGATTTGCCATTTTTTGTATTTTAGGATTTTTTCTTTATTAAATACACCGTCTTAAGTACTGCTGTGTCTGCCTCATCTTCTGGGTTCTGCTGTCTATTCGTGGCTCAGTTGGTTAAGTGACTGTTTCTCACTCCGGAGACCCAGGTTCGAAACCGGGTCCTGACA